>NC_058496.1:5000-217500 GCF_020382885.2 Scatophagus argus
CTGATTTCTTTCTTTTGATATGGTACCATTACTGCTGTTTCCATCAGTTCATAATATTTAAAACACTCCACTGTAATATTAGCTGTAAGTGTGACATTAAAGTATAAGTACAAAACACATAGAAGTGTTTAAACATTAGAAAATTTCAGTCAATTGTTAAAATGAACTACAACACTCTAAATAAATTCCTATGATATACAAGAATTGATTAGCAGTGAATATTTAAGATAAAGTGTAGTAAATGTTTTTTTTATGGCTCTATAATACATAACAGTAAGACTTATTACTTCAGAATAAGAACAGTACCTCTGATTTCATAAAGTAAGAAAAAGTTAGCCATAGGAGAAAAAAAAAAATATAAAAACATGTAGCTTTCTTCTGTGTGCACCATTAAGTAATTCAAACATTTCACCATCTCTTGATTCATATCTTTGTGATTGTGTCAGTGTGTTGTTTACATTTCAAGTGCATTTGAGTGGAATACTTTGGTCACTAACCTAAAATAAACTTTTCATAAACATATCACATAACACATCTTTATATTCATTTAAACTGAATATAACAAGAAAGATCTAACTTAACGGTTCAACACTTTGGGAAATGCTTCAGTACAGAGAGATTAACACCATGTTTAGCCTAGCTTAGCATGAAGACTGGAAGCAGGGAAAAACAACTAGCCTAGCTTGGTAGAAATACTGAACACAGAGAAATTCCAAAAACTCCAATTCCATCTAATGTAAATGTTGTTAGATGCTTGCATGTTGCATGTTGTTTATTTTTAGATGTACTAATTGAAAGGCAAAAGTGACACATTGCGGATATGTGAAATCGATGGTTTGAACTCTACTATTAAAAGAACAATGTGACTTAATGATGGACTGATGACTGGTTAGCAGCACGTTAATAGACAGATATCTTGGAAGATGGTGTTTCTAGCTAAGCTAGCAGTTTCCCCTGCTAAGCATTAAGTGTTTACCTAAGCTAATATACTCCTCTATCTAGAAGGAACAGAGATAAATATGATAACCATCTGATTCATACACTAAAAAAAAATACAAAAAAATCAGTGGCAGGCCGTCAGGGCCAGCAAGGCCTTCTCTGCTATCTATCAGAAGCACTGACCTGCATTTACAACCTAAATTCTAACATTTGTTCCATGAAATTATGTTATTCTTTATTCTTTATTCCCAACAGTTTATTCTCTTCATTTCGTAGCATTTCTCTTGGCTGCACCACTTCCAGTACGTGTATGTGGGTGTTCAATTTTTGTCCAATCAGATTTCAGCCTCTATGTGTTGCCATGTCAGTCTAATCTGCCCAGGGCCTTCAGAATCAGTAGTGCTGACCCACGCTGACTGTTTCTTTAACAAGTCAGATTTCAGAATCCTCACTGTGACAGCTAGCTGGCCCTGGGAAGTGTTCTGAACTGCTCCATTTGATGTACACAGTTGTAGTGTAGAGGTTTGGAGTTGTGTTAACTGTGTTTCTTGTTGTATTAATAACGGTAATTATTCTCAACACGCGAAATTCTTCTCTTTCTAATGCCGCATCTTGTCATATTGCGTTTTTCGATAGTACTGTTTTTTTTTTATAATTGCGATGTGATAGTGGTTGTATTAAAAGGTGGACTAAGTCAGGTATGTCCCCACTGAAGGCCCAGGTACTAAATGCACGGCCCACCACTGGAAAAAATTAAGATTTATCTAAAGCATGGACTTATTCTTTAAAAGTGCAGTATTTATTATTCACTGTAACTGTACAAGGCAGTACAGCAACAACTTAAATTAATTTTCTCTTAAATTTTATTGTGTAATGTGTTGCAGTGTAACATCATAAAGGACTTGTACCATTAATCTTACTGTATAATGTGGTACAGTGTAACATTATAAAGAACTTGGTGGCCATTGTTCCAGGCATAGAGTGCTCTGTCTCGGGGGTTGTAGTCGAGCATGGACAGATGGCTATATTTATTGGTCAGAGGAATGTCAATATACTCATAGGTGGATGAGTTGGTGGAGTAGGCGTAGTACACTTTGGTTCCTCCAGAGTATCCATTAGTTACATATAGAGTTCCACAGATCATGAAGGCCTCGCCCGCACTACGTTTTGGGTGGTTTGTGGTCCAGCTACGGATGATTTGCAGAGTGTTTGGATTTAACTGGCTGAGGACAATGTTTCCAGCATTCTGATTTGTGGCATAGACAGCCCAGAGCCCTCCTTCATCCACCATAAGGTCGATGTCTGAGTGTCCTCCCCAAGAGTAATGGTACATGTTGTTGTAGCCAGCAAAGTCAAGCTGTCGGGAGCGACTGATAAGTGATGTGCCGAAGTCAAACTTGATGATGGTGTGACTCTGAAACTTGTTGAAATAAATGGATCCATTATAAACCACCTGGCCAGTCCCCGACCAGGGGTGAGGCAGGCGGTGAGATGTGAAGTTATCTGTCATCATGAAGTCATACATTGACTGATACTCCCTAACAAAACGATTGTTATGGTAACCATCCATGTACCAGACCTGTAAGAGAGAAAATAACAAATAATGTTAAAGTAAATTATATCTATAGAGTCAGCCAAAATAATGTATACGCACACCAGGAAAAGAAAAACATGCATAAATATTTAATTTGTATAAGTACTTATATACATATAGATAGATTCGAAGTTTGATCATGAACATGAACATGAACATTATTTTGGCCGACTCTGTATATCTGTATATCTAACTATATATTTAGATATACAGATATACAGTAGAGAGAGAGAGAGAGATACTGTTAGTATGCACAGTATGCACATTTGTTAAACAAAAGCGGGGGAAGCGGAGCAGACAACGTGCTAGGCTACATGTTAAACCACACAGAGTGGTTCTGCCCAGTCTCCTCCTCACCAATGCTATGTTACTCGTCAACAAACTGGATGAGATTCGACTGATTAGCAGTCAAATGAACGCTAATCCAGAGGCGGCTGTGATCGTGGCTGGGGATCATGTGGAATTAAAAGGTGTTCTACGCCTAGACTACAACATACTGGACCAAGTTTACTGCAACATCTCAGGAGCATACAAGGCTGTAGCAGCTCCTCACTTTGGCATGTTAGATGACATCTCTGTGGAGCTGATCCCTGCCTACAGATCTCTGATCTGCAAGACCAAACCCACAACCAGAACTATCCAGGTCTGGACTGAGGAGGCTTCCTCAGCCTTACAGGACTGCTTTGAGCACACAGACTGGGGAGCGTTCAAAGCAGATGCTGATCTGGAGGATTTATACATCATTTGTGCTGTCCTATGTTCACTACTGCACTGATGCTGTCCTACCTACAAACACAATCATGTTTTTTTCACAACTAGAAGCCATTGGTAGATGGCACAGTGTGGCCCCTGCTAAAAGCCCGGGATGCAATCTATAGCTCAGGAGATACACTGGCTTACAGAAGGGCCCGGAAAGAACTGAAAAAGGGCATCCAGCTGGCAAACCACATGTACAAGCACCACATTGAGGAGCACTTCAATAACAACAATCCACGAAACATGTGGAAAAGCATCAGGACCATCACAGATTACAAGTGTAGAGACCAGCAGGTCAGCCATGACCCCACTCCGCCTGATACCTTAAACAGATTCTTCACATGCTTCGACTCTTCAAGCAGGAGAAGGATAGCACACCTTCCTCAGAGGTGCAGCATCAGCTTCTTGTCCAGCAGCTGCACCAAGTAACATCCACCTTGAGGAGGATCAACATCAACAAGGCTGCAGGTCCAGTCAATGTAGTCAGTGTAGTAGAAGTCTTTCTGGACATCTTCAACCTGTCCATGCAGCTTTCCACAGTCCCTGTGTGCCTGAAGTCCTCCATCATTGTGCTTGTGCCCAAAAAGCAACCATTACCTTCCTCAATGATTGCCAACCTGTCACTCTGACCCCATTCATTATTAAGTGCTTCGAGAGGATACTCCTAAAGTACATCAAGGACGCCATCCCTGCTGGCTTGAACAACTTGCAGTTCCCCTGCAGGGAGTTCTACAGAGGATGCTGTCTCGCTAATACTTCACACAAGACTAAACACACTCCCATCTGTATACATGGGGCATTGACATTTCCTCTGACCTCTCCTGGTCTGCGAACACTTCTTTCTCAGGAAGCTGAAGTGGACTGGACTCTCTTCTCAGCTGCTCGAAAACTTTTACAGGGCCACAATAAAACAATGTCTTATTCATGTACTAAGAAAGAAAAATATGTTACACATGAACAGTTTACAACAGATTTACATGAAAGGGAACCCCAAAGAAGCAAGAGCATTCCATAGACTGGGACTGGCACTAAGCTGCACTTTATGTGCTTTACTTTGTGTTTTACATTTTTCATAAGTGTTCTTTTTTAAAGTTATTCAGATGTGTGCCTTTAAGCCGGGAATCTCTGCAAAATTTTGTTATGTTCGCGTAATGAAATTAAAGAGTCTTGATTCTTGTTTCTTGAGATGGCGGAAAGTTATAGGCTTTATGGCTTCAACTAATCTCTGTTATAGGAAGATATCAATATATTTGCACAATCACTGTTCTACAGTTCTATCATGGGCAATATCAATGTAATCCTGTTTTGGTCATTTGTTTTGTAATTTAACCTGTCCTGTGACTGGAAATAGTGTACTGTAATGTGCTCCTTTAAGCAACCCCTGACACAAGCATTTCCTTTGGGATTAATAAAGTTCTATCCTATCCTATGCTACGCAAAAGCACTATGACATGACTTTGCTAGGAAAAGTGAACAGTAACATTTTCCAGAGAATTAATTGTCCATTGACTGGCTCTTTAGTATGTTTGTTATTTCAAACATAACCTGCTGTGACACAGATGATGTGTTGTATCTAGTAAGAAGTTAACTTAGTAAAAGATAAGATAAGATAAGAACTTTATTGATCACGCAGGAAATTGTTGTGCCAGGGTTGCAACTTTGAGATAATCCTCAAGTTATCTCATTTATCACAGATCCTGCTCCATAGTACACGGTTAAGAAGAGCAGAAGTAGAGAGATCCAGAGTTTTATTCAAAAAACACTGGAACCTACATTTCCCATAATGCACCCAGACAGCATATTTCTTTAGAGTCTATGCATCTGGTAAGCTGCCATGTCTTAAAACACTATACATCTACGTTGTAACCTACACTGTGCGTTAGAAATCCATCTCAAAGCTGTGACAAACGTGTTGCTATATTTTGTTGTTGTATTTTGTTGCAGTTACTCACTCTATTGTCCCCTGCTGGAGCAACTGGATCAGTCATCCACGATCCAAACCTTGATCCAGATGTCTTGATGGTGATTGGCTCAGATATTCCTGTCAGTTTCCCACAGGCTAAAACACAGATGAAAGCATATATGGGGTGTACAAAATAACAGGAATGCCTGCACAAACTGCAACTGACATTAGATGAGGTTAATGGAATGTAGTCACAGCAGAGTCCCTGTCATATATGTGTATGTCTGATTCTGTATTATCTTATATGTTTAGTGTATGTGCTAGTTTCTCAGAATAAGTCACTCCCCCAGTATAGCTAAAGTCCCTACCAAGTTGTACTTCTTTGTTTGTCTCTTTCTGTCTTTGTTGTTTGCTTCTTTTTTATTTTTCTGTTTGTGTGCTTGTTTATTTGTCTGCTGTTTACACACCCAGCCTCTGCATACAGGCCCTTAGTCGGTCCTCCAGGCCCATCACTCGGTTGTGGAGCTCCTGATAGTCCAGACCTCCCAGTTGTTCCTGTAGTGTTCCCAGCAGTTCCGTAACATTTGCCACCTCTTCTTTAAACTGTCTGACCAGCAAAGTGTCTGCCTTGTATTCTTCCAGGACACCAATCAGAGGAAGTAACTCTGTCATCTTTGCTTTGATGGACTGACAGTTACATGGACAGACAGGAGAGATCAATAACCAACCAAGTCATATATGTCCAGACATCATCTCTGAGTTTCACATGTTTAATAATGTATATATGTAATTTTCATAGATTATTGACTAATATTTGGATAATTAACTGAAATACCACAGTGTTCAGATTTGTCAGAGAATAAATCATGAAGATTAAGCTGTTCAAAATGATCTATACTGAGAATTGACTCTGCATTGGAATTTGTGGTTGGTTAGCAGAGCAATCCAAGTCCTCCAGCTGCACAGGACAGGGGTTATTGTTCAGGGTTATCAGCTTCAGTTAAACACAAAACAATCAATTAGACTTGAAGCACAGAAGTACATTTGGGTTGACTTGAGTAAATCATAGCACATAACCCAACCTGTGCATACAGATGGATCAGTTAAAACAGAAGTGAATGTTCTGTCATTTGGTCTCTGTGTAGACACACTACAAGTTATCAAACCTACTGCCACAGTCAGGCATGTTTTTCTGCCATAAATTATGAAACTCATAGCATGTCTAGGTGGGGAGTTCAACTACATTTTCAGTCTCATCAGAGAGCTTCGCTGAGTTTTTGATTAGCAGTTTAAAACATAACATCATGATGTGCGCAGTACCTTGTACTGTCTTGCAATGTTGCTTTCATGTCCGTCTTCCAATTCTTTTAATTTCTTTTCCAGGCCCTTTACCTCAACTTCCATTATTTCCACAAACCGCAGATCCTTCTGGGTGCGCTGATCCAGAATCTCGATGGACTGACTCATATTTTGAACCTGGAGAGTAAACACATAACACAGAATACTACATAATGTTTATCTTTGAAACTGCTACTCCCACCACTGCAGGACTCATGTACCTTTATAATAAACATCATCATTAGGTTATATGATAATACCACAGTCTACAGTTCTGATTCCACCATGGTACAACATAACAGTATATATGGACATTTACCACATAACACTACAATACTGATACTGATAATATTTATCATTTCACCACTTCCCATTTGATTAGCAACAAAAACTCAGCAAAACAGTGACAATTTGGATGGACATCAAGCCATATCACAATGTAAAAAAACATCCCCTAGACACTTAAGGTCACCTTACATCATTAATCGTAAAAACAGACACAATATTAGCAATAATATTTTCATGTCTTTGCTATCTTACCATGTGTCACTATCAAACTGTATTGTTACCTGAGGAGTTCTTAAATGGTAATATCACCTGTTGTTTAATGGGTTAATAAATATGTTGTTTTACCTTGATATATGGTCCAAGTCCGATATCCCTCCAGATTGTTACTGTCCATTGTCTTTTCAGTTGCTGATCAACCAGGGTGTGGTGAAATGAAAACTGATTGTCAGATTCCCTACATTTATATGACTTATAACCTGCCATGCAGCAGTATGACATCAGCCCATTTTAGCAGAGGAAAATGGCAGCTCTATGAGTATGGTTTATTACCAGAATATTTATTATCATCAATATTGGCAGTACTATCAGTAGTATTATTACCAGTAGTACAACAATCAGTGGCAGTTTTTCATACCTTCTCCAGCAGATGTCTGAGCTGTTTAGTTCGGGCATCTCTGGAGCAGACTGTTTGCTGAGGAGCAACCACTGTACAAACGCATCGACCGTCAGCATCCTGAGCTGAACTGTAGACCTGCCAGCCCTCCTCAGGTGCCAAAGGACCAACCTGTTTGACAGAAAATCAGACGACAGTGATGGAAATGTTAGTGATTGCAGTTACTGCAGTGCAGAGTTGTTTTTACAATGACCACATGAAATGTACCAGTTAATGAAGATACAGATTCTTTGTAGATCAGAGCGTACTGATTTAAACGTTACTCTTGGAGAAATTGATTCTTTTCTAACACTGCAGTCACGTTTTAGATTTTTAGAATAAGAAGAATCAACGTTTATTGGCAGTATATATATTTTTACATACACACATACTGAATTTTACTACTGCATTTCCTTAGTTGAACACAAACATGCAACACCCGGCAAATTACATGCAGTGAAACACACACAGGAGCAGTGGGCAGCATCAAGCGCCCGGGGAGCATATTGGGGGTTAAGTGCCTTGTTCAAGGGCACATCACCGGCTAATGAAGGGGGGGGAGCATTTTATCGCATTAATCACTCCACCACACCCAAATTTTTCCTGTCCGTCCGGTGGGGGAATCGAACCACTGACCCTCCAATCACAAGCCGCTTCTTCAACCTCTAGGCCATGGCTGCCCCCCATGGTTGGTTGCTCCACTGAAAAAGAAGGTTACAAATCATAGGAGGCTAGCTCCTTGGTATAATTCAAATATATGAACACTGAAGCAAACATCAAGACGGATGGAGAGGAAGTGGTACTCCTCCAAATCAGCTGAATCCCAGAGGGCCTGGAAAGACAGTCTACTGGCATACAAAAAGGCCCTTTGTGAAGCCAGAACTGCCTATTATTCAACATTAATAGAGCAAAACAAGAACAACCCACGTTTTCTCTTTAACACTGTAGCCAGGCTGACTAAGAGTCACAGCTCTGTTGAGCCTTGTATTCCTGCAGCTCTTAGTAGTGAAGACTTAATGAGTTTCTTCACTAATAAAATCAATAACATTAGAGAAAAAATCAATAAAGATCTCTCCAGAATAGCCGATATAGTGCCATCTCTAGAAACCTCTTTTAATCCTACTCCATCTCTGGGCAGCTTCCTGCCCATAGACCTCCCTGAGCTGACCTCCAGCATTAATTAATCTAACCCAACTACATGTCTCTTAGACCCCATCCCAACTAAGGACGTTTTTCCCTTGATTGGCGTTTCCTTCTTAGATCAGATCAACTTGTCTTTAACAACAGGTTATGTACCACAGGCGTTTAAAGCCGCTGTTATCAGACCTTTGCTTAAAAAACCTTCACTTGACCCAGACATCTTAGCAAACTATAGTCCGATATCCAACCTCCCATTTTTATCTAAAATACTTGAAAGAGTGGTTGCAAATCAGTTAACTGATCACCTACACCAAAACAGTCTGTTTGAAGTGTTTCAGTCTGGTTTCAGAGCCCATCACTGCACAGAAATAGCACTGGTTAAAGTTACAAATGACCTCCTCATGGCATCAGACCACGGGTTTGTCTTCATACTCATTCTACTGGATCTCAGTGCTGCTTTCAACACTGTAGATCACAACATTTTATTACACAAATTAGAACATGAGACTAGGATCACAGGGACAGCACTAGGCTGGTTTAAATCACTTTGTTCACGTTAATGATGTTTCATCTTTACATGTAAGGGTTAGCCTCGGTGTTCCACAAGGTTCAGTGCTTGGGCCGATCCTGTTGACCTTATACATGCTCCGTCTAGGAAATATTATTCAGAAACATGGCATAAACTTTCATTGTTATGCTGATGACACTCAGCTGTACTTATCCTTAAAGCCTGAAGAAACAGAACCGTTACCCGGACTCCAGGCATGTCTTAAGGACATAAAGGACTGGAAGACCTCCAATTTTTTATTATTAAACTCAGACAAAACTGAGATCATTGTTCTAGGCCCCAGACATCTTAGAACTAGAATAGCTGATAATATTGTCTCTCTGGACGGCATTACTTTGGCCCCCAGTACGACTGCGAGGAACCTTGGCGTTATCTTCGATCAGGACGTGTCATTTATCCATCACATTAAACAGACCTCTAAGACCGCCTTCTTTCACCTCCTTAATATTGCTAAGATTAGGAGCGTCCTCTCTCAGAGTGATGCTGAAAAACTTGTCCATGCTTTGTTACTTCTAGGCTGGACTACTGCAACTCACTATTGTCAGGATGTCCAAATTACTCCATTAATAGCCTGCAGCTGATCCAGAATGCAGCCGCTAGAGTTTTAACAGGAATCAGTAAAAGGGATCATATCTCCCCCATCTTAGCTTCTCTTCACTGGATTCCAGTAAAATTCAGAATAGACTTTAAAATTCTCCTACCTACATATAAGGCCCTAAATGGACTCGCCCCATCATACCTGCAGGATCTAATAGTCCCATATATTCCCAATAGAACACTCAGATCACAGAGAGCAGGTTTACTTGCAGTTCCCAGAATTCATAAAAGTAGAACGGGAAGACGAGCCTTTAGCTATCAGGCACCCCTGCTGTGGAACCAGTTGTCAATCTGGGTTCCACAGGCAGACACCACCTCCACTTTTAAGACTAAACTTAAAACCTTTCTGTTTAGTAAAGCATATAGTTAGCCCCAAATAAAGTGTGTAAGGCTGGTAGGCATAGTTACACTCACCTCATGATATATAGCCACAGGTAAAATAGGTCTGACTAACTGTTAATCTTTAATTTCTATCAAAGCTATGCTGCTATAGGCCTATGCTGCCGGGGGACACAAACATGATCCACCAAGCAGTTTCCCCTCCTCCTTTTCCTCTTCTATCCTCTCCCCTCGTCAGATTAACATGCAGTTCATTATTTTATGTCACTAACTGTGTGTCCAGTTCTCCTCGTAGTCTTGTGTCTCTCCCTCCCTTTCTCTCTCTCGCTCTCTCTCTGTATCTTTCTGCAGGTATCTCTCCATCCAGATCTTCATGTTGAACTGTAGCTCTATGACCAACCCAATGTCTGCTGTTGACATCTGCCCGTCATTCTTCTGTGCACCGACTATCGGCGGGGTGGTTCTCCCTACGGGCCGAAATTGAACTGATAGGATAGTGATTTTCAACAGCACATAAAAAATACATGAATGATACAGCAGTTCATTTTAATTTCATTATTATAATTTCAGTCTTGTGAAATCATGTGAAAATCATATTGAGTGGTATCAAAAGTGAAACTAAACAGTTGAGATTTTGTGATTTTGTTTTACTTGTCTTTTTAGTAATGTCACACTCATGTTGTTAACTGCTTTCCTGCCTGTACAACATCCATTGCACGTCCTGGGTGAGGGATCCCTCCTCTGTTGCTCACCCTGAGGTTTCTCACATTTTTCCCTGTCAAAGGTTTTTCCTTGATGTGGGGGTCGAAGGACAGAGGATGTTGCTGTGATGTTATGTTAAGCCCTTTCAGACAAACTGCTTGTAAAAATGGGCTATACAAATAAAGTTGTCTTGTCTTGTCTTTTTTTAACAGTGTTTGTTTTACAATGCAGGATTGCACGTTAAAATGCAAATCAGTCACTTGGTGAAAGTGAATAACACATGAAGAGACTGTCAGTTATGCATTAAACATGGATACATGTCCATGTTATAATTATTATTATTATTATTATTACTTCTGCAGAAATCTTTCAAATAAATAACATTTGCAGGGGGTAGTGTTTCATTTTTATTTTCTGCCATCTACAGGCTGAACTCAATATCAAACAGGGTGGTGGAGGAGGAGGAGGAGTTGAAGAGGAAGATGGATGCCTGAACCAAACATCTTAAAAATGTGCCAAATGAAATGTGTTAAAGATGTGTGAAAACTAAAGAACGTCTTAAATATGTATTAAAATACAAGCACAGTTCTTATTCTGTCTCATAATTCAGAATCAAAACTCAGTACAACTAAATGAAAATATTATTTCATATTAGTTTCTTTCTGTCTTACAAAAAGGTGGTCCTGCAGGGCAGACACAGATGCAAAGGAAAAGCTGAACAGTAGAAACTCTAATACATAAACTGATTTCAGAAAGGGACAGAAACAAAGTCCAAGTAAAAGGGCCCAAATGAACATATAATCCAAATAAGGAACATAACAGAAAACATAAGCAACACAAAGAACACAGGAAACTCTGAGAAGCACAGAACAACAGAGAACAAAACAGAGAACACAGGGATTACAGGACAAAATACCAACAACAGCCAAATACCAAGGAAGGCAGCTCACACAAACAGAAAGGAAACAGGGGTGAGCTGACAGCACACAAGGTGAGCACAGGTGTATAAAGGGAAGGTAACAAGACAAGTGGAACTAATAAGGGGAACAAATGATTAAAAACAAACAAAGACAAGAAATAAAAAGCTAAAGAATGCACAAAGGGAGACAATCTACAAAATAAAACAGGAAACTAACTAATTAGAAACTTCAAACACCCTCTCTACTTAGAGTAGACTTAAAACTTTCCTTTTTGATAAAGCTTATAGTTAGGGCTGCCCTAAGCGGGCCCCTAGGCTGGGGGCAGCCATGGCCTAGGGTCGGTGGTTCAATTCCCCCACCAGACGGGCAGGAAAAATTTGGGTGTGTTATGCTGTTTACGGAGACATAGCTGAACTCATTGACTCAGGTTTCACATGTTTCACTGGGTGGATTTAATCTATAATGCGCCGACAGGATACAGGAGAACAGTAAGAGGAAAGGAGGAGGGCTAACTGTGTTTGTGAATGACAGATGGTGTAGGTCTGGACACATCACTGTTAAAGAACAACTCTGCTGCAAGGACATTGAGCTGCTAGCTGTTAGCATGAGGCCATATTATCTACCACGGGAATTTTCACACGTTGTTGTGATAGTGGCGTATGTTCCCCCCTCTGGTAACAGTGACACAGCCTGTGATGTCCTGCACTCAGCTGTGAGCAGGCTGCAGACACAAC
Organism: Scatophagus argus; assembly: GCF_020382885.2. Lineage (NCBI taxonomy): Eukaryota > Metazoa > Chordata > Actinopteri > Scatophagidae > Scatophagus > Scatophagus argus. Next base: position 17,471 of record NC_058496.1, read on the forward strand.
ACCCACAAGTCCTCTTCCTCATCTCTGGGGACTTTAATCATGCCTCTCCTTCCTCCACTCTGCCCAGATTCACCCAGTATGGCACCTGCCACACCAGAGATGATAAAACACTGGATCTACTTTATGCCAACTCCAAGGAGGCTTATAATTCAACACTCTCCCACTCCTTTAAGTCTGGAAACAAGGAGAGGCTGAAGAATGTGGAAGCACTGTGAGGATCACATTCTTCAAGCTCTCCAGACTAGTTCTGCACATTGTCACCTGCAAAAGTTCTCTGACGACTCTGCCATTGTCAACCTCATCACTGATGACAATGACAGGGAATACAGAGAACTGATCAGCAACTTTGTGGACCAGTGTCAGTGGAACCTCCAGATCAATGCAGAGAAAACCAAGGAGATAGTGGCACAGTCACAGCCCCCCCTCGACTGAGGAAACGCAGGTACTTTGGAGTGCACCTGAGAACCTTCTTTGACACTGGTGTGGCATCAGCCACTTTCTTTAGAGTGGTCTGCTGGAGCAGCAGCATCTCATCTCATCATTTTAGCTACCTCAGTACAGGCACTGTTCTATGCTCATGTCATGATCCTGTACTGATCTCTGTACTACCTCACTTTTGTACTACCTCCAAAACCATATTTATTTTACTTATCTTATTTTATTTTGTTTTATTTTATTCTATTATTATATGTTACTCATTATGTTCTATGTATGCACCAATCACCAAGGCAAATTCCTAGTAATGTGAAATCTCTTCACTTACATGGAAAGATGATTCTGATCTCAACCGCTGACAGGAAGAGACTCAATAAACTGATCAAGAAGGCCAGTTCTGTCCTGGGTTGCCCCCTCGACTCAGTGCAGGTGGTTGGAGAGAGGAGGATGATTGCAAAGCTATCATCACTGATGTACAATGTCTTCCACCCCATACAGGACACCATCAGTGCACTGAGCAGCTCCTTAAGCGATAGATTCCTTCACCCCAAATGTGTGAAGGAGAGATATCATGGGTCAGTAGGTCAAGATATCAATCTGCTGCTGTCAGATTGTTTAAAAACCAGCACTGCCCCCAGTAGACCACACACACACACTTAAGGACTCATTCACTTTTGTAGTAAGAATAATAATGTGCAATAACTAATGTGTAATACTTTTTTCACTATTCCACTGTGCAATTTATTTATTAGCCCTTGTGCAACTGCTGCTTTCTCTTGTACATAGTGTTTATATTTTATATTATATTACTATTCTCTCCTCACTTATGTGTCATGTCCTGGTCCTGTCTTTTTGTTTTTGAGTCCATGTGTCATGTCTTTTGTCTTTCCTTGTGTTATGTTCAAGGTTTTTGTCATGTCCTGTTTTATTTTGAAAGCGTCACTTCCCCTGTGTGTCTCCGTTTCTTGTAGCTTTGCTTTTGGGTATCCTGATTGCTTTCTTCCTAATGTGTATCACCTGTGTCTCATTGTCTTGCCTATTTAGTCCTTGTCTTTCCAGTAACCTGTGTCAGAGCGTTACATTGTGTTCTGTTTTCATGCCAGGATGTTTGTTCTGTCTTGCCATGCCATGCCATGCCATGCCATGCTATGCTATGCTATGCCAGGAGTTTTTGCCAGTTTTTCTTTGATCCCCTGCCACAGTGAGTGTGTGGTTTTTTTTAGTTTTTGCCTTAAATAATAGAAGACCATTGTTCAGACCTCTGCCTCGCCTGCCTACCCATTTTTGACTCTGCATCGGGGTTCACCTTTCTGTGTCATCAACGCTGTACCTTTGTGACATTATGTTAATTGTTTGTTTGTAAGTTGTTTATTCCCGATGTCCACCTCTGTTTTTTCACTATCCACTTGCTGCTGCAACAATGTGAATTTCCCCATTGCGGAACAATAAAGGAAATCTTACCTTATCTTATCATGTTATTAACTCAACTTCTTCCCTGGAGTCCTTGTGCTTTCTTGTCTCTCAGGTTCTTATGGATCGTGGTTGGACCTCCTGCTGCGGTCTTGCTTGAAACCTACTGCGATTACTGCTGTTTACTCATAATCTGTTTTAATTCTATTACTACTCTGTACAGATGCTAGCATTATTATTGTTACTACCATTGTTATCATAATCACCATAGTACCTTCTGTGTACTTCATTATCATTATCATTATCTAAAGCTCCAATACTTCTGGTATTACTGCTGATGCTACGCATAGCCATTTGTGTGCTCCTTCTCTGATGCCCCCCTCTCCCTCTCCTTCTCCTTCTCTCTCTCAACCCAACCAGTCAAGGCAGATGGCCGCCCATCTAGAGCCGGGATCTGCTCCAAGGTTTCTACTCCAAGGGGGAATGTTGGGTTTTCTGTATTACAATTTAATAAAAGAGTTTGGTCTAGAGTTTGGTTTTTAATTAACCTGTTTAAAAGCTTAACAAGACATAATATCATCATCATAATTTTGAAGCTGATTAATCACAATGATTTACTTACTGTCTGTGTCCAGGGTTAACAAGAAGTCACATAAAACTTTCATTAGGGCTGTAAAAAGCTTCAAATACAAACTAAGTTTATCAATATATGTTGTGTTAAACATGGCAGCAGCTGAGACAGAAATCTCTTTGTGATTAAATAATAATAATACTGCAGTAGCATCAGCAGTAGTAATGCAGTAGCAGCAGTAGTGCGCCAGTATTGCTGTTGTTGTGTGTAAATGTGCAGTCATTATCTTTTTAACCCTTTGTGTTCTTGATCCTAATCTGCTGTAATCCATCTGTTAATCCAGATTACAGATATGTTTATTGGCATATGATGACATAAATCTTAGTCTAGTCTAATCTAAACATTTAATCCAATTAGATAACCCTGATGTGAGAATTTAATTAATCGACTTGTTTCAGTCTGTAATGTCACAGGTTTGATTCCCACCAAGACTCTGAGCACTGAGTGATTTCATTAAATCAGATGAAATCTGATTGATCCAGTGGATCAATAATCTAAATGTTTCTGAGTGTGTGATGGAAGTGCATGCTGGGATTGATAGAGTGACTATACATCAAATATAAAACCAAAATTAAAGAACACCTTGTTTGAGCAACAAAAATTTATATTTTCATCAAATTACTGAAGTCAAATTGTTTTGATTCATGGTTCTCTTTTGTTCTCTGGTGTTCAAATAGCAGTTGATCGTTTGATCTGACCAGAAAATGAAAATTACTAATGAAATCATTTTCTGTCAAATCTAGTATGATAAATAGGGTTAGGGTAATATCAGTGAAAAGGGTTTTACTCAGTCCATGACTAAAATCCAGTTGAATGCAAAAGAGACAGATTACAACAAAACAGAACATAAACTATCACAGAAGGATTTACACAGAAGTAGTAAAGTGTGATTATAACGGAGCACAGCAGAATATAAATAGAAACATTACATATTTACCACAGTGAAGTGTGATCCGATCAGCAGCAATAGGAAAATGTTGGCAAGATTATCTTCAGATTCCATCTGTGCCAAACACATTTGCCTCCTCCTGTAAATCTCAGCTTCTCTCTTTATTAACCCGATTATCTCTTTATTAAGCTGGTTATTCGTCTGTTATTTATTTGTCTCTCTGCTCCTCTCTGGTCTCTTCCTTCCTGCTCTTCCTCCTTCCTCCCTCCTCTCTGGCCTCTCTATTCCTGATCTTCTTCCTCCCTCCTCTCTCACTGGTCTCTTCCATTCTGCTCTTCCTCCCCCTCCATCCTCTTTCACTGGTCTCTCCGTTCCTGCTCTTCCTCCTCCCTCCCTCCTCTCTCACATTTTTCATCTCTGAAGTGACGCCAAAAATCAGCCAAGTGGAAACAGGATCTTTCAGTTCCCTGTATGTTTCTCTCTGTATGTATTTATGTGCAGTAATAAAATTGTGACTCAAGAAGCAAGAGAACCTGAAATGTAAAATAAAATAAAATACAGAATTAGGCTGTATTTAATTACAGCAGTAATTAAATCACTAAGCTGTAATTTGACAGATTGTGCAGTAATATAGTAAATGTATATGGTTAATAAGAAGTGGTTATGGGCAGGCATGAACAAGACAGGACAGGTAATGCACATAAATATAATGTGATGATTTAACAGTTTGTAAACAGATTATATAAATATTTATACTGTAATATGTGGTGGAATAAACAGGTAAAATATGAATTTCATAATTCAAGGGCACAAGAATAAAGATGTGGATTTAGAAAAGCTTAGTGGATATTATGGATGGAGGAGAGTCAAGATGGTGCAGGATGGGTAGCTTAAGGTCGGGACGTATGGATGAAGAGATTCAAGATTCAAAGATTATTATGGTCAATTCACTATACGAGCAGGACATACAGGAGAATGGAAATACTGTTTCTCTCTCACCTTAGTACTAATGCCATGCAATTAAATAAAAAAACAGAAATACAAATTAGCAGTATAAAAATAAATAACATAAAATCCAATCTATGTACAATAATGGCACTAGTGCAAATACAGTCACACACAGTGAGTGTGTCGAGTCTTTATGTACAAAATAGCTGAGGTAAGTCCTCGTGGAAATGGGTGTGTTACAGTCCGGGGGCACGGGGCCAAGGGGGGAGGTAGTGGACAGAGTTCACCATCCTGACAGCCTGGGGATGAAGCTGTTCAACAGTCTTGTGAAGCAGGCTTGGAGGTTCCTGTACCATTTCCTGATGGCAGGAGGCTGAAGAGGGAGTGTGAGGTGAGGTGGTTGTGGAAAATGTCTGTGAGGGAGGGCAGAGTGGCACCAATGATCTTGCTGGCTGTATTTACTGCATGTGGCAGTGCAGTCTCCATACCACACAGTGATGATGCCAGTAAGGACACTCTCAATGGTTCCCCAGTAGAATGAGCCCCAACCCCCATTGGTGACACACTTGCTCTCTTCAATTTGCGGAGGAAGTAGAGACATGTTTGGGCCCTCTTGGTCAGCAATGTGGAGTTGGCAGACCAGGAGAGGTCCTCAGATATAAGCATTCCTTGAAACTTAGTGCTGCTCACCCTCTCTACAGCAGCACCATCGATGGTCAGTGGGGGATGCTGTGAATGTCCCCTCCTTGGCCACTATGTGGGGGCAGTCGTGGATCAGCGGTTAGGGTATCGGACCCGTAACCGGTGGGTCGCTGGTTCGATTCCCCGTACCGGTGTCCATGGCTGAGGTACCCTTGAGCAAGGTACCTAACCCCCACTGCTCCCCGGGCGCTGCACGCGGTCGCCCACTGCCCCGAGTTTGTTGTGTGTGTGCACGTCACTTGGGTGGGTTAAATGCAGAGCACGAATTTCGTTGGAGTGAGTTCCCTTCAATGATGTGATGATAATGGAATTCAGGGTCTTGGATGGAGGAGTACTATATACTCTGAGCTGGGAGGAATGTCTTCATATACTCTGTGAATAGTGCCTCTGGAAAAAAGTGGAAAGATGAACAAAGACATGTCTGACTTTCAGATCATTGCAGATATATGCTGGAAAGGAGTGGCAGCCAAGAAATGTATTGATGTGCTCAGGGATTCTATGCCTAGAATCACTGTAGGTGGCTCAGATGCTATGACAACTGGGTACATTTCACAGATGGCCAAGAAAAGAGTGAGAGATCAGTATTCACCACAAAACTTGACTGAAGCGGCTGCATCTGTGAGCAGCTGGATGTCTTCTGGCTCTGTGACATGGTCATTGGTAGATAAGTAGATGCTGTTCCATGCTGTTTCTACATAGTCATGTAGAAATGGAACTGTGACAAGAAAGCTCTACCTTGAGGGATGATATGGATGGCCTAGCAGATAAGGTGGTCTAGCAGTGAGAGAAGCTGGAGTTGAGTGCATCTCTGGGCCAGAAGACTATCTGGCATGAGTGAGGAAATGGATTTTCTCAAGGATGCTTGGACTGAGATAGAGACAAGGATTATGCCAAAAAATTTCAGAGATGGGAGAGCAATTCCAAGTTTGTGAAATGGCGGGGGTGGTGGTGGTGGGAGGGGGGCAATTAGGAATTCATCAGTCAGAGGTGACTGATATATGGGAGTTTAAAGTTGTCGTCAAGGTCCAGAAGAGTGCTTCTTACAGCTGAAGGTGAGATGCACTGCAAATATTATGTGCCTTTCCTTTCCGAACTTGGAAGATGCAGGTGATGTCAGCCTTGAATAACCAGACTCCTTGGTCTGTGATGCTTCTACAGCAACTGGATTTTGAATGTGGGGAACAGTGAACTGGAAAACAGGCCAATTATAAATGTGCCTGTAATTTCCTTATCCAGGAGTTTATAGGCACATCCACTTGGTTGTGCCTTCAAGTATAGGCTTTCCCTGCTGAATTAGGTACACCGACTGGTGGACTGGACCAGTGTGTGCGGTCACATGCAGTGCTAGTTTCACATTCAGAAGTTGGCTGTGAGTTGTCCTCACAATCCAACCAGGATTTTTTTTTAAATCGAAGCAGAGAGCAGAAGTTGGTTTATTGCAGTGAGCAAGATACAAAGGTTTGGCAAGAATGAAATTTAGTACAATTAAAGGGTATTTATTATTGTGGAGAACTGCCATGATTCATATCACATTAGAATGCCCATGGACCTTTCCCAAAAAATGGGTGTAACTTATAAACAGACATAAACTGACACTTCAGATTACTTCTAGCACAATCCAAAGAAACTGCTGTAATTTTCTGTTAGTTTTTGTTTTGATATTATGTTTTGCAGTACTGTTTTGAGTACAATTGCAAAGTACAAATTAAAGTTGTGTCAGACCATGTAAGGCCTGCCCCCCTTTCTCTGACAGGCTCTTTTCCAGGGAGAACACCAGGACAGGACAATAGCAGGAATGAAGCTGAAGTCAAGAGAGACAAATGTTATCCAAGGGGTCAGTTTTCTGGCATGAAGCATAGCGCAACTGAAGCTAACTGAAGCCAACCCTAACCGTTGACCCTGTACAATGCCCCAGAGAGTGGACCAGGCTTCTTATACTTTTGGCAGTGAGATAAGTTGATGAGGGGATGATCAGTTGAGTAGGCAGGAAGAGAAAACTACACAGAGATTTGCATACAGACACACACAGAAAAGACTAGACAGACAAAAGAAAGAGGAAATACAAAGAATCGCTGGGAACACAGGAGGGATACTGACAAAGCCTGACATGTATAATGATTATTGAAACACATATACAAGTAGCTGAGGTTGTGCTGATTCTGTAGAAGGTAAATTTTGATGGTGCACCTATCAAACCTAAATGAACAGATGCCCATGCCCATCCCCATATGGCTTCTCAATAGCCCTTGGCCTTCTCACTTTGGGTTTGTGCCCATTACTCCACTTCCTTGGCCACCTCTCTCCTCTTCTCTGGCCTTGCTGTTCCCTGCTTCTGCTGCCTTGTCAGTGGTAAGACAATTGGCATTCTCTGAACTTTGGTTAGCCTGATCCTGGACTTAATGCTACTGATTTGACTGAGTTCTTAAAAAGAATCAATCATGATCAATGCTGGATCCTCTGCCATAACCTTCTTCACCTATGAGACTCCACCTCCACCCCATGAGTGTGTCTTCAACCAGAATTCAAGATGAAGCTTTGTTCATTTAATTATGTGGAAAGTATGGGATGTGATTTAGTATTATTGTAGTCAGTTGGATGAATATGATGATGAAGATAATAACGGTGGTAATCATGTCATGTTATTTTTATTATCTTATATGTTTTGACTGATATTAGGTTATTCGTTACCAGCTTCGTGTTAGAGGTCAGAGGTGGTTCAGTCTGAATGAGAAGAAGAACAAACAGATGGAGTCTCTGAATTAATCATCATTTTCCTCATTTGGTCGTCATGGAAACAACATCTCCATCTGGAGGCACATCGGAGAGTGTGTGAGTATGTGTGTTTTGAACCCTGCTGAGAGCCATCTGACACACGCACACACACACACACACACACACACACATACAACTGTCTGCTGGACAGAAATCAACATTTCAGAGACAGAAGAAGAAACACAATGCTCTGAAACATTTCAGAAAAACTAAAGTAAACCAAAAGCCAAACACTAAAATAAAATATTTATTATTATAAATGTGTAAATTACACATTACAGATTTTAGCATTTAACATTTAAATATGCAAAGTTCTCATATGTCTTGTGTTCCTGTGGACGAACAATACAATGGATGTTGTCAAAATTTATTGTGTTAAACATTTAAATTTGATCACTACCTAAGTCACTAAACTCTGCAGATATTATATATTGTATCGAACTTCATTTAATCAGGGACAAATCCACTGAGGATTAACAGTTCATCAGTTTAATTTGATATCTGAGGAGTCCTGTACACATGTCTGTCTGTCTGTACACCTGTCTGCAGTGTTCCAAATCAATTTTTTGATTGACCAACCAAGTTGGGTGGTGGATACAGCCCTGTCCCTATATGTAAATTCTGATACAGACAGCAGCCACAAAGAGCACCCATTAGCAACTTTTTATTACTGGCTTTAATTTTTAACTTTTTCTAATTACTTTTTTGGTACAAACTCTTACCCAGCAGTATGGTTGATTGCATTGAGAGAATTACTGGGCAAACAGAAAATCTGCCTGCATTAGGAGCTTAGTGGGTGTTAAATTCAGACCCAGCCTGTATGACTGTGAACCTGTTCGAAGTTACTGGTGTGTCTGTAGCTCCACACTGTGGAAAAAATACATGTTCTACATGCTGCATATGTTCTACCTGAGTGTCAGGGATTGTGGTACAACTGGCAGTAGGTAAAACATGGAACAATAACACAAGAGGGGCCTGGCTCGCAGTCTCCATTCCAGTTCATCCCAAAGGTGTTGGATGGGGTTGAGGTAAGGGCTCTGTGTGGGCCAGTCAAGTTCTTCCACACCAAATTCATCTAACCATGTCTTTATGGAGCTTTGCTTTGTGTGCTGAGGCACAGTCATGCTAGAATAGAAAAGGGCCTTCAACAAACTGTTGCCACAAAGTTGGAAGAGATCATATTTCTCCTGTTCTGGCTTCTCTACATGGGCTACCTGTAAAATTCAGGATAGATTTTAAAATTCTCCTCCTCACTTACAAAGCCCTGAATGGTCAGGCACCATCCTATCTTAAAGAGTTAATAGTACCCTATTATCCCACCAGAGATTTACATTTCCAAAATGCAGGGCTACTTGTGGTTCCTAGAGTCCTCAAAAGTAGTTTGGGAACCAGAGCCTTTAGTTATCAAGCTCCTCTACTATGGAACCATCTTCCGGTTTCGGTCCGGGAGGCGGACACCCTCTCTATATTTAAGAGTAGACTAAAAACTTTCCTGTTATATAAAGCTTATAGTTAGGGCTGGTTTAGGCTGGTCTCTAGTTATGCTGCTATAGGCTTAGACTGCCGGTGATCTCCTTTCTTGTCTTGCAGGTTCTCATGGATCATGGTTGGACCTTCTGCTGCGGTTCTGCTTGAAACCTACTGCGATTACTACTCTTTAGTCATAATTTATTTTAATTCTATTACTACTCTGTACAGCTACTACCATTACTATTGTTACTACTATTGCTATCATAATCACCATAGTACCTCCTGTATACTTCATCATCATTATCTACAATTCCAATACTTCTTGTATTATTGATGCTGCTACGCATCTCTACATGGGGGCAGTCGTGGATCAGCGGTTAGGGTGTCGGACCCGTAACCGGTGGATCGCTGGTTCGATTCCCCGTCCCGGTGTCCATGGCTGAGGTACCCTTGAGCAAGGTACCTAACCCCCACTGCTCCCCGGGCGCTGCACGCGGTCGCCCACTTTGCTGTGTGTGTGCACGTCACTTGGGTGGGTTAAATGCAGAGCACAAATTTCGTTGGAGTGAGTTCCCTCCAATGACAAAATATGTCACTTTCATTACATGTGTGCTCCTTCTCTCACGCTCACTCCCCTCTCCTACTCTATCTCTCTGTCTGTCTGTCTGTCTATCGCTCCCTCTCTTTCTTCTTCTGCCTCTCTCAACTCAACCGGTCAAGGCAGATGGCCATCCACATTGAGTCGGGGTCTGCGCCGAGGTTTCTGCCTTCTAAAAGGCAGTTTTTCCTCGCCACTGTCGCCAAGTTCTTGCTCAAAGGGGAATGTTGAGTTCTCTGTATTACAATTTAATTGAAAGGTTTGCTCTAGACCTGGTCTAATTGGAAAGTTTCATGAGATCATTTTTGTTTTGAATTGACGCTATATAAATAAACTGAATTAAAAATTAACTGAACTGAACCTGTCACACAGAGATGAGCTGTTGTACAGGGAGACGGTGGAGGGAAGGAATGGATTTTTGTAACATCCTTTATAACAGCGGCGGTAAATGATTAAACAATCTGTCTACAGAATGTTGTGGAGGAGATGGCATGGATTGTCCACGATGGAGAGCAGTTTGTTTAGTGACCAATGTTTCCAATGTTCATCCTTGCTGAGGAGAAAATGTCACACATCACACCAGGCGCACAGGCAGCATCAGCTTTTTCCCTTCGGGGATAAATAAAGGAATTTTGATTCTGAGCTTCATGTGCATATTAATGACCATTTTTCAAAATAGAAGCCAGTCGGATTATTGTGGACTATTCAGTTCAATTCAGATTTATTTATATAGCGCCTTTTAAGGTTGTTATAATGGGAATTCTGAAAGACAATGTATTGTATGTAAATTACATGTTGTTAAGTTAGTTATAATAGCACTACATGGAAGAACGACATAGTCAGATGTTGACAGTAGACATTGGGTTTGTCATAGGGCCAGATGCAGTTCAACATGTAGATCTGGATGAAGAGATACCTACAGAAAGGTACAGAGGACTAGCTGCTAAAAATAAAATGTTCTTATAGCTCTGAAACAATAACGCCTGGCTTACTCTCAGTATAGAAAGGAAAAGATCTTTTCTTCCCCCAGATTTTGGAAGGAATTGCATGTTGCTTCGCGTACAAAATTTGTGGGGCACACATTTCCATATTTCTTATGCTTGTGCAGATGTAACCCCCATCCTCCATAGGGATTACACACATGGGGAGACCAATAATATCACTGTACCAGTATAAAAGTAAAACACATTTGTAAAACATATTATACCATAACCATTTAAAGTTGTATGTCCCTCCCTTAAGCCAAAATAAAAAACAGAAATCCCTCCCCAGTGATTAGAAAATATGCCATTCCTCCCTAATCACCACCACTGTCTCCTCTTATAAATTTGTCTTCTTTCTTAGTACATACGTAGTATCAAACTGTCTTAACACTTTAGCTGTAGCTGTCACAGGTTTGTACTCTCTGATCCTCCATGACTGACTAATCAAAACACCACAGTCAGACACAACAGTTACCATGGAGACATATGACATCACTCACTACTCACTGGTTGCTCCTGTGGGTCTGTGAGAGAGAGAGAATCCGATATTAGTGATTAAAGGCGTGTAAAGTAGTCTGCTACCCCAGCATCTCTCCTGCAGACAGGAAGAGACTGGACAAAATCATCAGAAAGGCCAGCTCGGTCCTAAGGAGCCGATTCAGTGCAGGTGGTGGGAGAGAGAAGGCTGATAGCCAAGCGGTCCTCTCTGCCGGAGAACGACTCCCACCCCCTGCATGAGACTGACAGCGCTGGGCAACTCCTTCAGTGGCAGGCTGCTTCACCTCAAGTGTGTTAAGGAGGGTCACCGCAGGTCCTTTTTCCCTGCTGCTGTGAGACCCCATGAGTTCACCACAAACTGATAAATAGTAAAAACTGGATAGCTATGATTCCTATTTCTTAACAGTATTTTTTTTTTGTATGTTGATGCTCTTTTTTTCTTTCCCCCTAAACACATACAAGTGACTTGGCACACCCAGTTGATGGTGTGCAGTGAGCAGTAAAGGAGAGAGAGGAGAGGAATCATTACACAGTCTGGCTTCAGTTCACTTCACCATCTGTGTCATCAAATTCTCCAAAATGATCATATCTATGGCTCCAAATTTATGTACAGGTGCACACATTCTCCGATCTAGTTTGCTTTAACAGTCCACAACCCCTGTTATTTAAAGGTGATTGTGGCTGTGGGAATTTGTTTTTCTCCAGTGCAGGCCCCCTCAGTACTCAGCAGCAGAGTCAGGTGGCGACTCAGGTGGTGATACGTACGCCTGAAGTGCTGCCTGTCAGATGAAGTGATCAGCAACACCGGGGCTCCACAGGGGACTGTCCTCTCTCCCTTCCTCTTCATGATCTACACCACAGACTTTACGCACTGCAGTCCTTCCATCTTCAGGAATTTTCTGATGACTCTGCAGTGGTTGGGTGTATTACTGGGGGGGGTGACAGAGAGTACAGGACGGTAGTGGACAACTTTGTCACATGGAGCGCCTACACCTACAGCTCAATGTGACAAAGACCAAGGAACTGGTAGTGGACCTGAGGAGGACTAAGGCTCCAGTGACCCCTATCAACATCAAAGGGGACACTGTGGAGGTGGTGGAGGAGTACAAATACCTGGGGGTGTACTTAGACCACAAACTGGACTGGTGCAAGAACGTGGACATGGTCTCTACTTATGCCTCTACTTCGTCAGTGGTGTCCAGTGCCATCACATATGCCGTTGCCTGCTGGGGCAGCTGCCTGAGGGTGAGGGACACCAACAGACTCAATAGAATCATCAAGAAGGCCACCATGTTGTGGGAGAGGAACTAGACTCTCTGACAATGGTGTCTGAGAGGAGGATGTTGTCCAAAATAAGAACGATACTGGACTTTCCCTCTCACCCTCTCCACAATGTGCTGATCGGCTACAGGAGCTCGTTCAGCAACAGACTCTAACTCCCATGATGCACCACAGAGCGACACAGGAAATCATTCCTGCCTGTCGCCATCAAACTGTTAAACTCTGCACTGTGACGGACACACTCACTTATATATACAATGTACATATTGGCTACTTTTACACATTGTACATACCTGTATTTTAAATTTTCTTAAAAAATTTGAATACAGTTTTTGTAAATACCTGTACTTTGAGATTTTAGTTTTTGTTTATCCTATCTTTATTGCTTATCCTATTTTTTATACTCTGCACTTTTCTCCTTTCTTGGTCGGGAATACTGCATGTGCAATGTCTGTAAAAACAAGAATTTCCCTCCAGGGATAAATAAAGGAATTCTGATTCTGATTCTGATTCTGATGGAGTCCTGTGCGAATCCTGATTGGGTGTATGAGGCTCTGAGTTACTGAGGATGCAATGGCATGTGATTAAAACATTTCTGGGATTCATTTACAGAAAAGTCAAAGCAGGTAAGGGTCACAGTAAAATAAAATATCACAAAGGGAAACAACTGACTCCCAAGACACACAGTTAGCAGTGTTTTGTTGTTTTGCCTGTTTTTCCTCAGTTCTCAGGAAAACTTGACAGTGTTGATCATCCCGATGTCATATCAGCGTTTCCCTACAGTTTCATGGCTGATGATCTACAGATCTGATGGTGTGGAGCTGCTCTTTGATTTACCCATTTCATTTAGCAGTTCTAACACAGGCAGGCCAGTCAGCTTGAGTGCCCCCAATGGGCTGTCCGTACCTGGAGCCACAGCAGTTCAGTGACAAAAATGTCTCACTTCGTCAGATTGCTGGTTCAATATTTTTGCCAAAGTGTTTCTGAGTAACAGAGTAGAAATGGAGACAACTGACAGACTCTTTAATGAATGTACTTTATTTTAAAAGAATAACATACAGGAAGTCAAAAAGAGTGTGATCAGAAGTGTCCAAAAAAATCAATAACTGATCAATATCTCACTGTAAAAAAAGTTTCACGTCTCACAATCAACAAAATGGTCATCTATCAACAAGCCAGAGGGGTGGGGGGGTTCATGTCAGCAGCTAATGAGGTGGGGGTGCTACACCTCTGCAGCTACAGTTTATATTTACACACAGCTTGAGTCATCAATGTTTAAACTTTAAACTTTACAGTTAAGTTTAACCTTACATTTAAAGGTTTGAAGTTTTAAACTGTAAAATTTTAACAGTTTATAAACATTGTACAGTTTGTACAGTCACCCCATAGCAACTTCAAGTGATATCACAGCTTACTTTAATGACATCACAGTTTACTGATTGTGATGTCATTGTGACTTCATTGAAGAGAGATGTGAGGTTGACAGACTTTTATTTCTCTTGTGAGCCAGAAGGAAAGATCGTCCGCTCCACTATTTCACATTTTCTTTCCAAATGACATTTTTAAAGCATTACATTTTCATAATTGGTTATTTTAGAACTTGAACTGATAAATTGCACAAACTCAAACACAAATAAATATTTAATACAGAATACAGAGAATACAAAAAAATATAATTTCCTAATTTTGGGGCTCAAAAAAGTGAAATGAAAAGTAGAATAAATTTTTACCAGAACTTCAAGATTTGTTTTCCTTTATAACACTGGATGATGATGATGATGATGATTGCTGTAGAACTGTTTCTCATGAAACATTACCGTGAATTTCTTCAGTACAAATACACACAAATGAAGATCAAAAAAAGTCTGATCTGATGATGAGTAATGATAACTGTGGCATTTTGGATCTACAGTAAATACAGACTGTATGGATCACATCATTTGAAACCGGTCTGATATCAGGTCACCACAAGAAACTTTCATCCATTCATACTGACAGCAGTCTGTCATCTGATTGGTCAAAATATCTATTAAACTGTCCAATGAAAAGCAATTACCAGACTTCCTCAGAGCTCTTTCCTTTACATCACTTCCTGTGGCGAGATGTCCTCACTGGTCGATTACTGTGCTAGACTAGTCGACTACTCTGCACAAAGCCTACAAGATAGACAAAGGCAGACAGACAGCCAGAGAGAGAGTGACAGACAGGCAGAAAGACAGACAGGTAGATACATTAGAGCTGGTAGAGTGAGACAGGAGGTCTGACGACTTCACTAAAATCTTCCTGCTGCTACTAAATTAAACTAAGCCCAACAATCAAACTTCAGCCAGTGTTTAATGACAGAGACAAAAGTTAGCGAATAATTTGTTGCTGTAACTTAACTTTCTTTGGTTTGCATTTATACTGAGAGATATCAGAAGTTTTTTTTAAAAATTATTCTTCAACAGTATTTTTTGTATTTTAAGTAACAGAAATAAATAAATACATTTAGATAGTATTTACTGAGATGATGTGAAAATAAAAAGAGAAACAGAAGCTGAAAAAACATGAAGCACCGAATGAATAATGTGACTGATGTGAAAATTCAGCTGTTTTGTGGTTTACAGCATAAAAAAACTGTTTTAATAAATATTCATATGTATATGTACTCAGCATTATAACTGAGTAACTTACATTTGGGAACATGTTGATATCAAGTACCAGTACAACTACTGTCAGTATCACTTAACTAAGTAAACTGATAAACACACAACCTCAGGAAATACATAACAAAAACTACATACTTAACTCAGTAAAGCTCTCTGACTTCCACCAAGCAGCCACTTGGAGTGCAGTACAAAACCGACAGTTCAGCTAATGGAAACAGTTGTCTAACCAAGATAAACCAAAGAAAAACTCAGTGATTGTCAGATGACTTTATTTAGCTCCTGTCATCTCTAGGAACAGGTCATCCCAGTTTGATGGTGGCTCCACAGACTAGAGAGGACGGAATTGGAGAATAATCGGATTCTGTAGACCAGATTAACTGTGAATTATGGACTTATCGGCTTGTTGCTTAAGTAAGTGATGGACGGGGCCTTTGGCCCATTGGTGACTGAGAGACCATAACATGTAGTACAAGCTGCACAGCTTGTTGGGGTCTCTCCATTTTAACAAAGTATAGTTTGCAGTCTGTTCTAGTTTTGTCATCTTCACTTTTTCAAAAACTGCTGACATTGGTCCTCCTCCACCTCAAATATGTCTTACATCTATCACAGCTAGCATACTCAAATCCATGAAGAGTGACACCTCTGACATCTCTAACACAGCTGATGTTTAAGTGGATGAACAGGTTTCATCCTCCACATGTGTGATGCAATAAACTGATCCAGGATCAGACCCTGGTTATTGATATCGCTCAGCAGATCTGACTGTGGATCAGTAACTAACTAACTAACTAACTCTCTACCACTAATACTGGTTGATGGGCAGTGTATGCTGGGATACTTGTCTGAAGTCCCCTCAAGTCTCTGGATAAACCAAGGCAAGTGAGGCAGGTAAGGATATTTGAATTAAACTTGTCTGGATGTAAACGGCAGTTTGACTTATCATGAGAAAGAACTGCTGTGTGTCATTAAAACAGAAATGATCTTCAGCATCCCACACTGTGATGGACGGTCATAGTTCAGAGCT
Source organism: Scatophagus argus (assembly GCF_020382885.2). Lineage (NCBI taxonomy): Eukaryota > Metazoa > Chordata > Actinopteri > Scatophagidae > Scatophagus > Scatophagus argus. Next base: position 33,760 of record NC_058496.1, read on the forward strand.
TTCCATCAGAATCCCGACCAGGTGTTTAATGAGCTCCGCATGCATGTGGTAGGGTCTCTGTAAGAGCTGTGAGGAGGAGCTTCAGTTCTCTGACTCACCCTAGGTCCCCATGGAAGCAGAGCCTGGACTGAGACACATCCACAGCTGTACGGAGGGGTAAACTATGAAGCAAGTTCAACATAGCTAGGCTTTCCTTACTCAGTCGGCTCAACAAAACCTATAAATTTCTAGTCAGAGGTAATGAGCATCACAACAGTGGCTATCAACATTCTTTGTAAACTCATGTTTTCACCTTCAGGCTCTGTGCATTCACATAAAAAGAGGCATTTGCTCATTTGACTCTTCTGCCCAAAAAGGACCAATCACAGGCCACTTCCTTCAGTTCAGAGAAGCAGGTTGTTGTAATCGAGAGCTATGATGACTATAAATAACTTATTGCAGCAAACATCAATACTGCAACTAACAACCTGGCACTCAACATCTCCAAAACAAAGGAGACTGACATCAACTTTTGGAAGCAAAATGAGGAACCCGCTCCCTTATGCATCAGGGGAGACACAGTGGAGCCAGTGTCATCCTTTAAATTCCTGGGCACATACATCTCATGGGACCGCACATGGAGTTTAAACATCACTGCCCTGGCGAAGAAAACACAGCAGCGGATGTCTGAAAACAGTAGGATTGTCACAACAGCTTCTCTTTTCTTTCTTTGACTGTATCTTCACCTACAGCATGCTGGTGTGGTTTGATAGCTGTACTGTAGCAGAGAGAAATGCTCTGCAGAAGTAATGAAATCAGCTCAAAAAATTACTGCTACTCAGTTACTAAAACTAGAGGACGTTTACAGAACACGGTGCCTCCACCGGGCAACAAACACCATCACCATCACCTTTTCGCTCTGTTGCCCCCTGGGAAGTTCTACCAGTTTCTATCCGAGTGCCATTAGAGAACTTAACTCTGGACCCTCACTATTCAGCAGTGTTCATGCAGTAGTGCTGGGTATGTGTAATATGTTTTCTACTCTTATTCTTTAGTCTTATACTCCAAGTTGGTGTGTGAGTGCATGTGTACATGTATTCATGTTGTGGGGACAAAAATCTGTTCACACAGTCACACTGTGAGGACCGGTCTTACTTATGGGGACAAAACTCAAGTCTCCACATGTAAATCGTTAAAAATTAGGGTGAAGAGTTGCTTTGGGGTTATGCTGGGGTTAAGATTAGGTTGAGGTTAGGTTTGCACAAGTAATGTTTATTATTATGTTCATGTGGTGGTTAAGCATTCAGGAAATGAATGGAGGTCTATGTAATGTCCCCAAAAGTGATGGAAACATGACTCTGAGTGTGTGTGTGTGTGTGTGTTAATCCGTTAATCCCGCTTGTTAGCTTCAATCAGTGCGATGAGTTGCAGTGTTACTCACTTGTAAACTCACTTGTAAAGTTACTGAAGCAATCAGGGAGTAAATTATATGAACACTGATTTTTTAGTCTTTAAATGTGCATGTAATGTGTTTTGTTTTTTGTTTATGATCCTCCAGGTAAAATGTAATTTCATTGTACACTGTAGAATGACAATAAAGGAATTCACAAGAAGAATACTGGCAAAAAACCGATGGTGTGAATTCCTAAGTTAGTTAGTTAGTAAGTTATTCCTAAAACAGACACTGAGGTATGAAGTTTCCCCCGGGAAGACAAGCAGCAGAATAAAAACAGCAGGTGGCGTTCAGCACACACATAAGCAGAGCACCTTTAAACATGATAGCATTCACAGGTCAAAGTTCAAGGATCACATTGGGTGAGAAGGATTACTGAAGGTTTACATTAAAAAGGTCAAAGGCCGGTATATGTACAAGAGGTCAGGTAGAGGTCATTGGAAGGTCATATGCAGATTGTGAAAGTCAACGTGAGTTTGTGTGTAGGTCAGATGAAGGTCATACATATGACTAAATGCTAAATGGACTGTACTTATATGGTGCTCTATTTTGACCAACCATTATATTTATATTTATATTTATATATATGGATGATTGTTATCTTACTTGGTTTATTTTGCATGCCCTTAGCTTCTTTTTTCTATTTTATATGTTTACATTTTTTATTTAGTGTTCTATTTACTGCACTGCAGGTCTTAGAGTAACACAATTTTAATCCTCTGTATGTGCATATGGCAGAACTATAACAATACAACGATAAAGTTGACTTTGACAGAAGTGTTTTACAACACAAGTCAGCATTCACCCTTTCACATACACATTCATACACTGGGGGTAGAAAATATCATGCAGGTTCAGCACCTGCTCATCAGGGGTGGTAACCTTTCACACAAACACTCAGTCTCAGGTTCAGTATCTTGCAAGGCTTGGGAACTGAGCCGCTGACCTTCAGAATGGTAGACAGTCGCTCTACCTCCTGAGCCACAGCCGCCCCATGTGAATGACAAATGGAAGTCAGATGTAGCTCATATATAAGTTATGTCCAGGACATATATATCTCATGGTAAGGTAATGTAAAGGAGATGTAGGTTATATGTAGGTCATTGCACCTTTGGCACTGCTGTCCAGGAAGACTTTGATATAGGAGGTAGGGACGTATCCCTCCTCCTCCAGGTTCCTTCGAACTCTGGTCCAGCCGTCACCTTTGTCCTCTTCTACCACAGAAAGTAGTTCTCCCTCCACCATTGACAAGGTACCTTCATTCTGACCTGCAGAACATCAATAGAAATATGTTCACACCACAGGGCACCACAGTGGAACAGCTACCTAAAGTAACTGATGAAAAGCAAAATAGAACATTATAACAAATCAAATTAGTTGGCGGTGAAAACAAATAGATGAAGGTCAGTTCTACCACTACAGACTGAAACAGAACTCAAAAGATGAACTGAGACATCAGGGATACTGTCCCCAGCTAATTCATCAAATTTTCTAAAGTGTGTGGAGCGTCCATTTGAATGAGTTGAAGACTTGTCACTGAACTGCTCAAACTGGATGACCCAGCCAGCCTGGACTATACTCCTCTTTCTGTATCTGCCCGTGTTCTCCTGTCTTCTGTCTTACTTTGGTCAAGGGCTACTTTTTTACTACTTTGGTTAAGGGTGCTGACTGAAAGAAATTATCAAATGCCACTAATAAAACAAGAAGAACAATGTCAGTGCAAAGATGCAAGAAAGGATGAACATGAGGGGGATGGAATTCCGAAAAGGCTAAAGGTTTGTGCATCTCACAAAAAAGGGAGGAGCATCACCCAAAGGGTACTTAGTGAAGAGCTAAGTTGGTTAAAGTCATTCAATCACGGAATATTCCACGTGGGTTTATTATTTCATATGGGGCAGCCCAGATTGAGTCCCAGTATTGGCCAGTACGTGATGGGCACGAGCACTGATTCTGTGCCAAATAAAGGGTTTGAGTTTCCACTGAAGGCCTCATCACTCCGTGCATATCAGTTGATGCTCTGATGGTAGGACTGAGGTCACTAAGTCAAACAAAGTACCTTGGAATGGGTAAAGGGACTTGCAGGTGCCAATACTTGGTAATGGTTCATCGTCATCAAAGTCATCATCAAACTCAGAACTACGAGACTTAAAGTGAAGCTCAGCACTGTGGTCCTCAGTGTAGCTGCCATCAGGACTGAGGAGAGAGAGACAGACAGAGAAAGAGAGACAGGCAGACAGAGACAGACAGACAGGTAAAGAGAGGGTGAGAGGCAGACAATTAATCATGGGGGTGTCTATGAACAATGACCCTTTTTGAAAATATCAGAACTGGAGTAAGCAGATATAACGGGACAAACAAAGAGACATAATTCAGATTGTTCAGAAAAAAACAATAATCTAAAATCAGTAATCACTACCTCTCTCTGCTGGCTGGACTGCGGTTGTCCAGCTGTTTCAGGCTGCTGCTGCCTGGTGTTGTTGCCTGGGAATTTAAGCCACATCCTCCACTCTGTCTTCTACTGCCACGATCAGACAGTCTGTTGTCAGCCTCCATCAGCCATGTCTACACCAACACATCAGCAGACACATCAACAAACACAAAGTACAGTACAGAGTGAGAGAATCAGCATCTCTCCAGGTTCTCTAAATTAGGTTTTATCTCCTTGTTTGTTTCAGGTATGTCACTCAGGTTTGTCTGAGTGTGACACAATATTTCCACCTGCATTCACCTGTTCCTTTGATCTGCCCCTTTCAACAAACTCGTCTTTCTCAGTTTGATAAATGCTCATATCTGTCAATAAAAAAAACAAAGACAAGTGATAAAAGTTTGGATGTGGCATTCATCGTGTATATTACGTGTATGTATAGTACGGTGGTACGGTATAGTATAGTATGGTATAGGACGGTATAGTACGATATTGTGGGTCCTGTAGTCAACAAAAGGAATTCTTACTCGACTGAAATTCTTTCAAATTCTTTCTTTCTTTCTCTTCAATCAAAAAACTCTGCACAGGATAATTGAAAATTATGCTATTTTGGCTCTGATGTGGCTGCCTCTCTGTTACATATGTTCTTCTCAGGTGCTAACGCCCGCCTAACCTGGACACAAACAGTATTTAAATTCCCAAGAGGCGAGAACATGTCTGCATGTTATCTCCAGATTACATGCACTGTGACCCAGCATAGAGGAGGCCCAAATCCTTGAGCAATGAAAATTTGAAGCATAATGGCCAACCACTCGACCAACTGACCTGGAGAAGTCAGCCTCCATAGTACATGCTATAGTTAAAGTATGAACCTGGTTCCTTCTCAGCTCATCCTCCAGTTTTTGTAGACTCTGTTTCACTTCTTCCAGTCGAGGCTCCAGACTGTTGGCGTCACCCATCTGAGGACTTCGTTCGTACACCTCCCTCATCTTCAACAGAGCATCCCTGAAACAACACACACAGAATACACAATATTTAATACACAATGCAGACTCATTTTAGGATCATCACACAATGGTAACAATGAAATGTGGCCATTCTTGAGACTTTCTGACCAAATCTATTTAATTCTACTGGAGATCAGATTTTAATGCATTTATTTTAAATCATCAGATCAAAACAATCCCATATACTTGAAAACCGGAGAAGCTGGAAACTTTGAATCTGTTTTGGCAATTGTATACAAGCTTCTGTGGAAAGTCAAGCCACAGATACAGTATTATAATGTCTGAGTTGACTGAGCTGATTTGCTGTCATTTATATATACATTCGTTTGTCCCTTTTACGTTTGATTTTTAAATATCTGAGATTTTCCTTCAGACCAGCAGGAGGCAGTGTTGGTGTCCACAAAAATTGCACTGTAAGAAAGAAACACTGGGACTGCATACTTTTTATAGTCACATTCACATATTCGCACTCCCACACCTGGAAGCTGCCCAGTAAACTGTCTGATCTGCTGGCCACTGAGCAGCTCCATTAAAGCAGCTGGAGCTGAGGGTCTGGGGTATGGGGGTTGAACTGGTTCCAGTCACAACTTTGCTCCTCTAACTTGGCCATCACTCATAATGACACATCACACAGTGTCAATATTGTGTAAATTAACTATAACCTTTGAGTTTCCTCTGAGAATACAGTAATTCACAGACAAACTGTGTTTACTGACAGTTTGATGAAGTGGTCCTGAGGTAGTAACATCCTTCATAGAGTCATGCATTTCACAAAAAGGTAAACCTCATCATCAGCTTTACAAGAATGCCCACTTTTACATCCAGTTATGATGATCATTACCATCATCATGAGCATTTAACCACTTTTGATGTGCCTGTATAAAATGTGTTGCTGGCATCAAAGCCACAATAAGAATACATTTACAAAAACAGTCACACAGTTTTCAAAGCAATTTATGTCAAAAAGGATTATATTCTGTAATATTTTCTTATTTAAATTTCATACAATGTTCAAACTTTAAAAGACAGTGTACCCAAAATACATCTCTGTGGAACTCCACCTTCAGGTAACATTCACATCAACCAGCTGTGTGTGTGTGTGTGTGTGTGTGTGTGTGTGTGTGTGTGTGTGTGTGTGTGTGTGTACGTTTACCTCTGTTCTCTCTCTCTCTGGATCTCCTGGTTGATGTTATCAATTCTGGCTTGTAGTTTCTTTCTTCTTTGTTCAGGAGGAAGATGACTGCAGTCCACAGGACCAGAACCCTACAACACACACACCCACACATTATACATGTAGGTACACTCAGAGTAAACATCGTGTGTTTCAATACACGTGTGATGCAACAGTCATATGGATGTGATACTAACCAGTTTGAGTGACAGCTGTCCAATCAGAGGAAAGCATGAAGGAAACATGACAGCATTGAAAACATTTACATGTACATAAATGTGGCTACATGTACATACTGTATTGTACATGGTCTACATTTGTAAATATTACTGTACATGCGTGTACGTACATGTGTGGCCATGTGTACAGTATATAAACACGTGTCTGTGTGTGTGCGTGTACCCCTCTCTTAAGGCTGCGCAGACACTGCTTCCTGGTTCTGGAGCCAGAGGTCATGAGATCATTTAGCCGCTGTGTAATTGGTTCTCTAGAGGCAGGGGGCGGGGACTGGGAACTGTTGGCCACACCCCCAGGTGAAGGCGAGGTTGGGGGTGGAGGGGGAGGCTGTCGGGGGGAGGAAAGGAGGGTCAGCAGCTGCAGAGAGAGACAGAGAGAGAGAGAGAGAGAGACAGACAGATGTGGTCAGTAAAGCCAGGTGTGTGTCTGTACACCTATGTGGTGAGCGTGCATGTGTTTGTGTACCTTATTTTTTCGTATGAAGGGCCACAGCTTCCTGCTGTGTCTTCGCCCCTCAGTTCGGTTGTCAAGGTAACTGGATTCAGAGATGCTCCGCCTCATTGTGGCACTGTAGTCCTCAAACTCAACATCACCTGGAGGTTCGAAACCAGTTTTGTACACCTCCACAACCTGCCGAGTGTCCTGCACACACAGGAAACACACACACAGTCTGACCTTTACAGGCCTCAGTGATGCCTATAGGAAATAGAAATAATCTCAACAAACATCCACTTAGTTTGAGTTTCCAAACCTTCCAACCTCATCTTTCTCAGCAGGTTTGGTTTATTGTCCAACAACTCGTGGATCAGTGGTTAGGGTGTCGGACCCGTAACCGGTGGATCGCTGGTTCGATTCCCCGTCCCGGTGTCCATGGCTGAGGTACCCTTGAGCAAGGTACCTAACCCCCACTGCTCCCCGGGCGCTGCACGCGGTCGCCCACTGCCCCGGGTTTGCTGTGTGTGTGTGCACGTCACTTGGGTGGGTTAAATGCAGAGAACAAATTTCGTTGGAGTGAGTTCCCTCCAATGACAAAATATGTCACTTTAATTTTAATCTTTAATAACAGCAGCTGCCACAATATTAGTCTAAAGTAAACACGTGTCCACTTTAATTGCACTGGCAGTTAAACCAAAGATGCAGACTCCACCCAAGCAAGGCAGAGAGCCCTGACAATGTCAGCATAAGGGTACACATAAATTGAATGGTGAAGTGGTGGCGTTGTGGCTGTGATGGGATGATTTGGACAGAACCACATGCAGATACAGTGGCTTGCAAAAGTAACCCTAACCCCTGGAACTTTTCCACATTTTGTCACATCACGACCACAAACATAAATAAATTTTATTGGCATTTTATGTGAACGACCAACACAAGTTGGCACACAATTGTGAAGTAGAGGGAAAATTGATTGATTAGGGTAAAATTGAAAATTGACATGATTTCCAAATTTATTTACAAATAAAAAAACTGACAAGTGTGGTGCACAATTCAGTTCAGTTCAGTTAATTTATATAGTGCCAATTTGCAAGAAAAGTTATCTCATGACACTTTCCAATTAGAGCAGGTCTAGACTAAACTCTTTAATTAATTACTATTATTATTATTATTACTCAGCCCCCTTTTCCATGAGTGCAACCAATTGCCATCAGAATTTGCCTGATGATTGCTGAATGATCGAATGTTGACCTAATCATTAAATAGAGTCCACCTGTGTGTAATCTAATCTCAATATAAATACAGCTATTTCCCAAGCTTTGAACATCTCATGGAGTGCTGTTCAATCCATCATCCGGAAATGGAAAGAGTATGGCAAAACAACAAACCTACCAAGACATGGCTGTTCACCTAAACTTACAGGCCGAACAAGGAGAGCACTGATCAGCAGCCAAAAGGCCCACGGTAACTCTGGAGGAGCTGCAGAGACCCACGGCTCAGGTGGGGGAATCTGTCCACAGGACAACTATTAGTCGTGCACTACACAAATCTGGCCTTTATGGAAGAGTGGCAAGAAGAAAGCCATTGTTGAAAAAAAGCCATAAGAAGTCCCGTTTGCAGTTTGCCAGAAGCCATGTGGGGGATGCAGCAAACGTGAAACATTGTGGCCTAAATGTAAAACGCTATGTGTGGCGGAAAGCTAACACTGCACATCACTCTGAACACACCATTCCCACTGTCAAACATGGTGATAGCAACATCATGCTGTGGGTGTTCTTTTCTTCAGCAGGGTCACTGAAGCTGGTCAGAGTTGATGGGAAGAGAGTACAGACTCAGGGAGGCTGAATACTTTTCCATGCCGCACTTTTAAGTTCTGTAAATATAAATAAATAATTTGCTGTGGTGTCCTGGCTCAGTAGGGCACTCAGTGCCAAGAGAATCAACAAGCCCATCAGGAAGGTTGACTGAGTGTACATTTGCTCCATGGACACTACACTCACCCTCAGGAGCAGCTCAACATCAGACTGTTTCCACCACAGTGTACCAAGGCAGCGGTCAATCCTTTCTTTGGGTAGCAACTGTAAACTGTTTAACTCATCTGCTTCATGCAGAAACACGAGGGGTTGAGGTGGCTCCAGCCACCATTACAGCTCTGTTCATTTAAATCTTCTGCTCTCTCCACAGATGACATAAAGCAACTCTCTGACCAAACGACACCAGTTCAGTCCTTTACTGTCCCACTGGCAGAAACTGTCTTGCAGCAGAGCACAGATGACACATAAAACACAGAAAAATTAAGTCACTCAGCGGTTTTCAGATGCAGTGACTGGGTATTGATAGTATCAAGTCACAGACACAGCTGTATCAACTGATGATGACCAGAGAACATCAACTTAGCAACAGTAAATCCCAACATGCTGTGACATAGAAACTCGGTAAGAAACTAGAAATTTATGATGAAGTATACCTGCACTGCAGTTTGCCTCTGCAGCTGTCTGCATTACACTTTATGCCCCACCTCGCAGCAGGGCCTACCTTTGGTGACGAGTGACGAGCTGTCACATAGCAGCTTCCCTCAAGCATTTAGGGAGTTACTCGGAGCCTTGCTAAAGAAGGAGTTGAAGTGGTAGGACTCCAGCTAGTAGTCCACACTCTGTGCTCACTGGTAAATGCTGACCTTGAACTAACCACTCTCGGGTTCCCAGAACAACCTAGGCCAGAGGAGACTCACCATCCGGGGCTGAATGCTCTCTGCAGCATCCATCATGGCGTCCAGACAGCGACTGACATGAGGAAGAACTTTTCTCTCGGCCTCTGCTGATAAACGCATCGCTTCACAGATTCGCTCAATCCGCCGCTCCTCCATGTCCTGGATACGCTGCAAACACAGAAACAGTCCATACATTCTGTTATACTGAACCTGGTTCATCTAGTGTATAACTGGAACCAGTGTGAGGTACTGCTGGTTTACCTGGTATATAACTGGGACCAGTGTGTGGTAGTGCTGGTGCTGGTCCTGGTTAAACTGGTTTAAACTGGTCACATAGTCTTTTCTGGACTCTTCAGCAGCTTGTTTTTTCTGTTGAGCAGTTTGACGAGCCTGATGGCAAACAGACAAGAACACTCTTAGAGTTCTGCACCAAATATATCTAAGAACAGCTCTGCAGCTCAGCCACTAACATATTATAATGAGTTTCTTTAAGCTTCAAAGTTGTTGTGGAGCCAGGACAACGCTAGAGTGCCTAGAACTAGAAGTTTCCCAGTGCTTCAAATATTCTATATGTTAAGGTAGGCAAAACCCATCCTGACTTGTGTTCTCTACTCAGTATATAGACATCATAATCTAAACATCAACATCTGTCTCAAAAAGACTGAAAACACTTAAAATACATTAAATTCTGCTAAGATACACTCAAAAATATAATGAAACTAAGAGGGGAGTAATTTTAATACACAGTTTGCAATAAATGTGAATCTTACCTTCAATGAGCAGCGCTGATACAGACCGAGAGATAGACAGACAGGAGTTCAGATTAGCGAAATATCAACTCTGATATTAAACCAAGACATAAATTTCATTCTCTTTTGTATTGTAGTGAATCACACATTGTTGTCAATTTTGAACCCTAATTCACACCTGGAGTCATGTGACTCAGCCAGGTGGACGGATGACCCATATGAGACTCTAACAACTCACTAGAGCCCCCACCAGTTATTCAGAACTTTAGAGTCAGATAAAACAAATAAAATCCAGATTTAAGACTCTCATTTACACTTAGACTCCTCCTCCAGTCCAGAGGGAGGTGCTGATACCCCGGAAGTTGCTAACACAAACACACAAACTACAAAGAGACCAATGCTTTGTCATTCATACAAATCATGCACTGGTTGAACTTATCAGGGATCAGATTTCATAGTATGTGATGAAATGGCTGCAACTGAAAACAAACAGCTCAGTGAATTTCCTTGAAATGAATAAAGTATCCATGTATCTATCTATCAGTCGTCTCAGAGTATCTTTATGTGTTGTTTAACAGACAGTCAGTGGACATTTCTGGGGTAGTGGATTATATCTGGGGGCAGCCGTGGCCTCGAGGTTAAGATAAGATAAGATGAACTTTATTGATCCCGCAGTGGGGAAATTTACTTGTCGTAGCAGCTCACAAGAATAGACAAAGAGTGCAAAAAGCAAAAAGTGTGCAAAAACAGTTACAAAAAATATAGAGGTAATAAATTAAATTAACAAATAAACAATTTACAGTACAGTAAACAGGTTGGAGAAGCTGCTTGTGCCTGACAGTGGCAGCACACTGCTCCTGTGTGTGTGTGTGTTCACTGCATGTAATTTGCTTGGTGTTGCATGTGTGTTCAACCAAGGATGGGTTAAATGCAGAGGAAACTACTGCCAATAAAAAGCTGATTTAGCTGATTCATCTTCATCATGTGCCACAGCTGTGGTGTCCTGTACGGTACCAAAGACTCCACACCCCAGGGAATTGAACAGCTACAGACTGGTAGCACTGACATTTCATCTCATGAAGACTCTGAAGTGGCTCGTCTTCGTACACCTTTGCCATTTCATGAGTCCACTGATGTACTCTTTCCAGTTTGCCTACCAGCCTGGCATCAGGGTGGATGATGCAGTCTCCTTCGTCCTGCACAGGACCCTGTCTCACCTGGACAAGCCTGGCAGGACTGTGAAAATCATGTTTATTGATTTCTCAGATGCTTTCAGCACCAGCTTCTGCTGCTGAGGGACAAGCAGGATCACTCAGGGGTGGGCCAGCACCTTGCAACAAGGCTGCTGGACTACCTCACCAACTGTCTACAGTTAGAGCACAGACCTGTGTGTCTGACATGGTGGTCTACAGCACAGGGGCCCCGCAGGACACGGTCGTGGCTCTGTTCCTCTTCACCCTCCACACTGTGGACACCAGGCACAACTCAACCAACGGTCACCTGCAGCAGTTCTTTGATGATTCTGTGATCGTTGGCCTCAAGACTGTGGAGAATGATGCAGAATACAGGGTACTGATCCAGGACTGGACTTGTGCCAGTGGACTCGCCTCCAGATCAACACAGGAAAACAGAGGAGCTGGTGGTGGATTTCACTCACCCCCAACACCAGTGAACGTCCAGGGAGTGGACACTGAGAGAGTGGACTCCTATAATACCTGCATGTTCACCTAAACAGCAGACTGGACTGGACAGACAACTCCACTGCACTGTACAGGAAGGACCAGAGCAGACTGTACCTGCTGAGGAGACTCAGGTCCTTTGGAGTACAGGGGACACTCCTCAGGACATATTTAAACTCTGTGGTAGGCCCTGTCACCTGACAAGCTGTCCTCTCTGCTGGAGAACCACTCCCACCCCCTGCATGAGTCTGACAGCGCTGGGCTGCTCCTTCAGTTGTGGGCAGCTTCACCGCAAGTGTGTGAAGGAGGGTCACCACAGGTCCTTCCTCCCTGCTGCTGTGAGACCCCATGAGTACACCTCAAACTGAACCTCAATAAGTCATGTGCAATAATCCCCAAGTGCAACACAGTGACTTCTTACTGTTAATAATTTAAAAATAGTGAAATTTTGTAAATATCATCTGAATGCATCATGTGTGTTGATAGTTTCTTTCAAAAAACGGTGTGAATATCCTTGTATGTTTTTACTTTGTAAATCTTTTTTACTTGATCTACCTGCACTTTTATTTTTGCTATTCTTGTGCTGCTGTGACAGTGTGAATTGTAACTACAGTGTGGTGATATTGGGACTTATTCACCTTCTCTCCGTCCGTCTTGTTGTCGAGGTCGATCCTGTCAGAGGCGTGTTGAGCTCGCTCTGCCTCCTTACAATCACGTTCAAACCGCCGTTTACTCTGAAAAGCAACAGGTAAACAAAAAAACAACAAACCGGGTGAAATCATCACAGTGCTGAACTTGTCTTAGATAAGATAAGAACTTTATTGATCCCGCAGGAAATCGTTGTGCCACGGTTGCAATACAAAGAAACATACAAAGGTAGAAAGTAATTTCCCCACAAAATATAATAATATATAAAAAAATAACAGAGTACAATGAAAATAACAGAGTAGTAGCTGTTTACTTTCAGTCAGTGTATTTAAAGTGCTGATTTGTTAAATCTACTTTTGATTATGGGGTCAGGTGTGTTACTGGACATGGCACATGGGTCAACAGGTGTGGATGGGAGGGGCCAGAGGTCACTCACAGACTCCAGTTGTTTCCAAGAGCTCTCGATATGCTGCTGGGCACGGCGGCCATCTTGGAAATGCTGCAACAAAAAAAGTGATTAGCCCAGAGGCCTGAAGTTCACAGTTAACTTCACGACTAACTCAAGGTTACGATGGTGGCTCTCTTAACTTACGCTGCACATCTAACCTGCTCCATAGCAGGCTTATGCTTGAGATCATACAAAAACAAGGCCTGCAAACCAATCTGCTCTCTGGAAAATGATGCCATCATCATTCCTAGAGGCTCATGGAGCTTGGTGGGTGGATCGGTTACGTGCGACGGCTTCGTGAGTCATATATAGTGACACGATTCAATGATTTGTTTAATCCAGCGGCCACAGAAGACAGGCTGCTTTCACTGTGACTCTGTCTGGGACAGAGTTTCAGTGGCTCAAGTCTAAGTTTTACTGAGCTTTAGTGGACCACGATCCTCCTACAGCACAGACTGAAGCACTCAAAGACTTGGACTTGTTGCACTAGGATAGGACAGTAAGCCTACTTACTTTCAATTACCTTCTTAATTATTTATTTGTTGCTCCCAAATTGGTTTCGCACCACTCAACTAAAACAACTAAAATAAGGCTAAATGATAAAAATACATCACCACAACAACACGTTGATCTAATGGACCACAGGAACACAGTTTTATTCAGAGGTTTGCTCTAATGATGGGGCCGTGATATTAAGAGCTGAACTTGAGATCAGCACTACAAAAAGCTCCTGTTTAAAGGCCTTTTATTCATTGCTGCAGGACATTTGGAGCAAGCAGCTCTTTCTCTGACTGGGTGTGTGTCTTTTTTATTGTCTTTGCAGTGATTTTAGTTGATTAAATTAACACAGTGGGAAACACAGTAGGAGACGTTTTTACCATCCTCTCTTCTGTGTGTTTGGCAGCTATGGCTGTTTTGCTTTTATCTTTAATATTAAAGTTTATGCTGTGATTGTAAAATTTGCCAGTAGACTCTGTGTTTGTGATTGTTGAGATGCTGCAAACTCCGCCTCTTTCATGTGAACGCACTTCTGGATACTTCTGAAAATCCTTGGTTGATTTATCAAGTTGATAAGCAGCTTCATATTAAAGTTTAGTGTCACTTGTTAGGTGGAGCCAGAGACATCCTGAAATATTTCCTAAAATGCTGAACAAGAACAAAACATCGTCAGTGGCTATACTGTGATATTCTCCCAGTTGAAGTCGAAATATCTACACAAAAGTATCACTAGTGCTTTTTACCGTCTGAAAGGGCTGCAAATACACAATGATCCAGTAAAACACAACCAATGACTTTAAAATCAGTCGATATCACAGTGAAAAATGATTCAGCTCAGAGTTCATGTGGGAATCTACTGTCACTCCCCAAACTCTGCTGAGCTGTTTGCGAGGAGTCAGTGTGTGTTTGTTTGTTTGTGTACTCACTGTCTTCCTTTCAATCTTTAACTCCTGTGTGTATCTGGTCAGCTCACAAACTATCTGTGAGTTCAGGTTTTCAGCAAGTTCTTCTCTCTGAACCGAAAGTTCATTCAGCTGACGAAGAGTCCCAGCAAAGGCCAAACACCAGGTGTACCTGTAACCAATCAGACATCAGATGTACCTGAAACCACCAATCAGAGTTGGATCTGTTAGAATGTCAATGCTACATTTGAGATCCACCCAGCTTCCGACTGCAGGCTCCGAATCTATGTACACTCATTGGGAGTGACAAGGTGAGTGTATACCAATGTTTACCAATATTAACAGTGAATCTTTTTCAGGTGAGTCACCTGACTGAAACATGACACGTTTGTTCGATTTCAGATCACAGAATGAATTAAAGTAAATAATAAATGCAAAAAAACAGGCTGACTGACCTGTTCTCATCCTCCCTGCTCCTCTTCGGATGATATTTCTTAGACAGACTCCTGCAGACAGGCAGGTAGAGAGAGAGAGAGAGAGAGAGAGAGAGAGAAGTGTATCTCAGGTGTATCTGCTGTGAATACCAGAAACTTTTGTGACATTTATAGCAGAATGTTAAATCAAACTCTCAACTAAATACAACTGGCAGGACTTTTTAAGGAAGTTTGTGTGTATGTGTGTGAGTGTGTGTGTGTGTGAGCGTGTATGTCCTGTAGGTGTCCTTCAGGTGACCTGCAGGGGACAAGTGACAGGTGACCTAAAGGTGAAGCTGGTACCTGATCTGTTTGGCATAGCTCAGCTCGATGTCAGCCCTCTCTTTAATAAACTTGGTGTATCTCTCCAGGAAGTCGATGCCCCAGCTGGTGTGTTTCTCCAGGTTATCAAACTGATCCTGGAACACAAAATCAGAAATAAAGAGTCTGTGAAGTTTCAGTGAAGCTCCAGCAACAGTACAGTCAGGCAGGCTTTTCTTTTGCATGCTTGGGCCTAATGTGATCCGGTCATTCACTCCTCTGACCGGCTGGTGTCAACCCAGCTGTTCTCCCCAGCTCGTCTCAGACCGGCTGCTTTCCTCAGATCCCCACGTTGTTAGCCTCTCATCTTTGCTGTCTTCTGAAATGTGACTCTCTCTCTCTGCCTTTAATCTGTTCATGCTGCTATTGCATGTGGTTCTCCTGATCACCACCAGTCTTCACACTCACCCTCATCAGCCTCAGGAGGGTCACCACCAGTGTCTGGACTCCATGGGGAGATTGATTCTTTTGCCACTGACACCTGTCAATCACAAATGTTTTTTCCATAGAGTCAAAGATCTAAAAACCTACTGCGATTACTACTGTTTAGTCTACTTAATAATACTTAATACTTAATAATACCTAATAATCTACTTTAATTCTCTTTCTATTCTGTATAGCTGCTTCCATTATTATTGTTACTACTATTGTTATCACAACCACCATAGTACCGGTATACTTCATCATTATAATTATCTACAGTTCCAATACTTCTGGTATTATTGCTGCTGCTATGCATCTCTGCTTGTGTGCTTCTTCTGTCACCCCTCACCCTCCTCGCTCTCTCTGTCTCTGTCTCTCTCTCTCTCTCGGTCTCTCCCTCTAATCTACTATTCCATGCTTCATGTTTAATTGCAAGTGTGAATGTGAATGTTGTGATGAATTATGTAATTGTTGTGAGCACTTTAGGTAGAGCTAAACAAATTTTGTCATCCAGTAAGTATAATGGCAGTAAAGGTTTCTATTCTAATCTATTTAAAGAATGACTTTTCAACAAGCAGCACAAACAGCCAGGACACAAGTCCTCACTTACCACAAGCATCGTCTACAGTTACCACAGAACTTCTGCAGATTTATAGCGAGGGGTGCACATAAGTGGTACGCAGGTGTGACAAGTAAAGTCACTATCTATCTATCGACCAGTTATGTGCACCTCTGTTTATAGCACACACTTATTTCTTTCTTTGTTCTAGTTGTGTTCTGACAAAGCTGTAGCTCCAGAGGGAACTGTCGCTCAAAAAGTACCAGTACCTTCACGTGGTGATACTGATATCAATCAGCTACTTCTCACCTCTGTCATCAACCTCTTCCTGAAGCAATACACCATCCCCACATCCCTTAAAGAAACCAGTTATTCCTAATCTGAACAAATCCCCCACCACCTGCCTGAATGACTATTGTCCCATTGCACTAATCTCCATCATCATTAAACACATCTGCACCTCCCTCCCTGATTTATTGGACCCCCTCAATTTGCATATTAGCCAAATAGGATATAGACGACATAGACGTCCATCAACCTGATACTGAACTCTGCTCTCTCCCACCTGGACCAGAAGGACACATAGCACATGGAACATTACACAATGCAGCCATCTTGCACAGAACTTTGCACTACTCTTTTCATTTGCACAATATCGCAATACCGCTGTAAATACTGTTGTCATCTCTGTCACTGTTTATATTTTTTATTCTGGTTGTTTTAATATTTATGTAGTGCTGTTTTATATTTATAGTATTTACGTATTTTGTAGGTTATTGGGCTTATACCGGGACCAGGGAAACTAATTTCGTTCCACCTCATGTTTCTACACATGTGAAATGACAATAAAGCTCCTTGAATCCTTGAACATGTGAGATTGCGGTTTGTTGATTACAGCTCAGCATTCAATACTATTGTGCCTATGAAGCTCATCCAAAAGCTCAGGATCCTGGGACCAAATTCATCTATCTCTAGCTGGATTCTGAGCTTTCTGACAGACAGACCCCAGGTGATTAACATGGGCAACTTCTCCTCTTCCACACAGGTGCCCCCCACGGCCATGTTCTCAGTACTCTCCTCTATGTCCTGATAATTTATGACTGTGTGGTCAAGCACAGTTCTAATACCATCCTGAATTTTACAGATGACAGCATCATCCTAGTTCTCATCTCAAACAATGACAAGACAGCTTACAGGGAGGAGCTTTGTGCCCTGGAAACCTGGTACCAGGATAATAACCTCTCAAAGTCTGCAGGTCCAAAGAGATGGTAATTGACTTCAGGAAGCATAAGAGTGGAGGTCACACCTCCCCTTTATATCGGGGGTCAGGATTGGGTTACCTGTTTTAAACTCCTTGTGTGCACATCAGCGAGGACCTCTGTTGGACCACTCAAACCACTGCAGTTGTTAGAGCTGTACTGAGCAGCACTGCTCTCACAGGTGAGCACTCTGACTGGTGGACCTCAAGTCTCTGGAGCGGGTGGTGAAGACTGCAGAGTGACTTAAGGTTGTCACCTTCCCTCTCTGCAAAGTATCTTCAACACACAATGCCTCAGAAACACACAGAAGATCCTCAAAGATCCCAAACAGGCCAATCTCAGACTCTCTCAGATGTTAACCCTAACTACCAGCGCAGACCACCGGACCGACCAGAAACTTCTTCACCTCAGCCATCAGACTTTTAAACGAGCAGCTCCCATCACATCATCTCCCTCACCTACCTTACACACTGATGCTGCACATCTGGTCTCACACTGCACATGTATATCCTGTTTGTATACAGCGTTTTCTTATTAAGAAAATCTATTTTACTTAATTCTATTCAAATTCTTTTACTTAGTTCTATTTTTATCTTACGTCTACTTGGGTTTCTTGACTGCCTTGTCACAAGCAATTCATTGCTTCGTTGATCCTGTGTTGATGCTGAGCATATGACATAAATCTCTTTAAACTTGAACTTTGAACTTTGAGGTTCAGAGTGTACGGGTTGTAGCTGCCGTGCACCAATCAAGACCCCAAACCAAAGAATGCTTCAGTGATTGGCTACAGATTGGCTAGAGTGAATGACTAGACATGACCTGTCCACTGGCCCCCTCCGGGAGGCGCTGCAGGGTTGGGTGCATGAAAACAACCACACACAGTTTGTTCCCTCAGAAAATCACAGTTCAGTCAGTCCCACCATCAGTAACACTGTGGTCAAAACACACACTAACGTCCATCATAAAATGTTACCATCATCACCTCCTCATGCACTGTCACTGTATATGTACTGCATGTACTGTGGACATTCTGTACATGCCCAGACTGCACCGATCATCCACTCCGTGTACACACAACAACCCTTCTTCAGTTCCAGTTTTCAGGTGTTTGTCTCATCCATCTGTATTTTTTTTACTAAAACATAAATCACTGATTTTTTTTGATTGATAATAATGAGATGGTTCATGTCTCAGTCTGCGGGTCGCGCGCTGCAGCAGCATCATGGAGGAGGCAGAGCACGAGCCGCTGTCGTCATTCACCGTGTTGCTATGGCACAGCCGACAGAAGCACGAGGGCCTCACTCACATTCACACACACACACACACCGACAGGCCGCCTGGCTCGTTAGCAGATAAGCGGCCAGGACTGATGGTGACCGGGTGAGCTTTGTGTGTCGGAGCGTAACCCGGGCGACGCGCAGGTATGTGAACCGGTGTACGTACCCACAGCTCGGTGCCCCAGTTGCAGCTCATGGTTTCCGCTCTGCTCCTCGTCTCTACTGCTCGCTGCTCCGCTTCTCGATCCAACGATCACCGCGAACTGCTACTGCTGCCCGCCGTGCGCATCCTCAGCTTCACAGCGGCTGGCTGCCTGTCTGTCTGTCTGTCACAACCTCAGCCGGTCTGTCTGTTCCTGTCTGCAGCAGCACGAGAGCTGAGGACACGGTCACGCGCAGCGCGGCTCCCCGGAGGACCCTTTGTCATCTGTGAAGAGATGCTGTGTGTGTGAGGGTGTGTGTGTGGACGTGCATTTCTGCACTTCTGGGGACAAAAATCTGTTCACACAGTCACACTGTGAGGACCCGTCTTCCTTATGAGGACCAAACTCAAGTACCCACAACAAATATAATCGAATATTAAGGTGAAAAGTTGCTTTATGGTTAGGGTGAGGTTAGGATTAGGCAAGTAATGTGATGGAAACATAACTGTGTGTGCGCGCGTGCACTGAGCATGCTCAGTTGCAACCCCACCCTGCTGTCACCCATACACACAACAATAAACGGGTTCCGCTGTATCAGAGAATAATAATCGGGATGTCAAATCAGTCCAATAAGCATCATTGATGGTATCAGTCCTCCAGCAGGTGGCGCTCTTCTCTAATTAATTACATTTTCAGCACTTTTTATTGATCCTTCAAATAAGCAATCAGAGCTAAAGTTAAAAGGTCCAGAGTCTTTCATCCAGTGAGAAATGAAGGTGAGTTTTGAGTTGTTGAGGACAGCAGCTGAGTGTTAACCATGTATTTAATGTCTTTACTGTCTCATTCATTATTATCACTAAAAACAACAGTCCCACAAAACATGCAGTACTCGCACATCAGTTCAATTCAGTTCAATTCAATTTTATTTATATAGCACCTTTTACAATCAAAAAGGTGCTTTACAGAGACCCAGAGCCTGAACCCCCGAGCAAGCAGACAGTGGCAAGGAAAAACTCCCTTTTAACAGGAAGAAACCCTGAGCAGAAGAGCTTAAATTAAATACTTAATATGTAGCAGTACCACAGTGTAGAAATACAAGTAAAAGTCGTGCATTTAATTTGAAGTAAAAAAAAAAAATAACATACCATAAAGGTAGTAGCAGTAAGTGCTCATTATGAATATTTTAGATTGATGTTGGATTTTCAGTGGATGTGAAGAAGTATCTTTTTCATCTTGAGTTAACTGTAATTATTGTCTGATAATTCAGAAAAGACTTTTTGCCATTGTAAGTGAAGAGGTTTCACATTACTAGGAATTTGTCTTGGTGATTGGTGCATACATAGAACGTAACAAGTAACATATAATAGAAGAATGAAATAAAATAAAATAAAATAAAATAGAATAAGGTAACACAAAATAAAATAAGATAAGTAAAATAAATATGTTTCTGGAGGTAGTATAGTGCAAGTGGGTGAGGTAAACTGCAAGTGAACAGCAGGTGGATAATGACGAGCAAAATCAATTGCTAAGGTGCAGGGCAGCATGTTAGTCAGTTGGTGTTCAACAGTCTAACAGCACAGGGGAAGAAGCTGTTCTTGTGGCGAGAGGTTTTGGTCCGAATGGACCGTAACCTCCTGCCTGAAGGGAGTTTCACAAAGAGTTTTTAAGTTATAATTGTGTAATAACTTAAAAATACTTTAGTAACAATTACTGTAATGCATTGTACTGGGAGACTCGAAGACCTGCAGGATGCATTGCACTGCAGGAAGTGAAAAGTGAATTCAGTTTCTGTCACTTGTGAAGAGATATTCTACATGCAGTCAGTTTGTTTGTTTGTTTGTGACGTGTTGACAGCGTTTCACAGCACAGACCTGCATATGGTACGGAGTTCAGGTCTAAGTATTTTACATTTTACTGTGGGTGAATACTCACTGTTGATTGGCTGCAGGATGTCCACTAAGCCCTGAGGATGGACGCTTCCTGATCACTGATCGAAATGAAAAAAAATAAAACAAAGTCAATAGCAACAAAGTGAAGAGCTGCAGTGCTTCGTTGTCAACACAGGATGGCGACTGCAACACACACACACAGACTCACGTCAAACCTGTTGGACATGCAGGGTGAGCTGCCGGTGCACTGAAAACATATTAACTCTGTGAATTCATATCATTATTAATAACAGGCAGAGAGGCACCATGAAGTACTCTGAACCTTTCCTTCAGTAAAACTAATAGCACAATATAATCAGTATAACCCGGTAAATGCACTTTAAGTAAAGAGAGAAGAAATACTCAGTGCAGCTGATGATTCTTTTCACTTTGATTCCTCTCCTGATAATTTTCTCCATGAATCCACTGATTGTTTGGTTTGTCAAACTGGTGAAAATAGTGAGAAATGTGGACCCAAAGTGACTCCTTCACAGAGTTTGTTCAGTCCAACCAACAGTACAAAGCTCAGCATTATTACAAACACATTCAGATGCAAAAAAAATGTGTATCACTTTTAAATGTAATTTCAAAGAGATGTCATTGGTGTGATTTAGGGAAACTTCTGATGTCAGTCAGGTCCAGGTCCAGGTTTTGATCCAGGATCAGCGTTATCTGTGATGACTTTACAGTGACAGTAAATATCAGCTGTAACGTCTGCAGGGTCACAGCACAAACCTTTTCATCGGATCTGCAGCTGAAATGTCAGCGAGTCCTTCAGTATGAAGGTCCCTCACACTCTTACACTCTTTTATTAAGTATCAGAGACTTCATCTTGAATACGTCTTTACAGGATCAGTATGCTCATCTCACTCTGTCACTGGGTTTTCATTGTGACTGCAGAAGTAAACACCAAAGGAAACGTTTGAGTTTAACATGAGAAATCAGCCATCTGTCCAGGCTGCTTCTTCTGAGATGGAGACTGTGACAATGAATGAAGCAATGATTTAACTGAAACCTTATTTTTAAACGTTTGAAACATGCTACCTTTTCAATTTCAATTCAATTCAATTCAGTTTATTTATATAGCGCCAATTCACAACAAAAGTTATCTCATGACACTTTCCAATTTGAGCAGGTCGAGACCAAACTCTTTAATTAAATTGTGAAATAGAGAGAGCCCAACATTCCCCCTTGAGCAAGCACTTGGCGACAGTGGCGAGGAAAAACTGCCTTTTAGTAGGCAGAAACCTCGGAGCAGACCCCGGCTCAAGATGGGCGGCCATCTGCCTTGACCGGTTGAGTTGAGAGAGAGAGAGAGAGAGAGAGAGAGAGAGAGAGAGAGAGAGGCAGAGAGAGCAAGGGAGAGAGGCAGAGGGGGGGGGGTGTGAGAGAAGGAGCACACAAGCAGAGATGCATAGCAGCAGTAATAATACCAGAAGTATCGGAAAAGTAGATAATGATAATGACAATAATGACAAAAAACCAGTTTGTACATCTGTCGCTTTAACGCGAAGTTCGACTGTTTTTGTAATTGTCGGCAAACGCAGTGCCAGAGCTCTGATGTAAGAACATTATGAACACTTATGACAGCTAACATTAGACGCCATGGTAACAACATTAACACCCAAAATTACATTCAGCTCTTACTTCACACATAATCATAACTCGTCACATCATGCGCTGGCCTTCATCTCTGCTGCCAGACACGAAACCAGCTTTTCTTTAGTTTTTTTTTGGCAAAGTCAAAAAACATCGCTCTCATTTTCAGCCACTCCTTGATTTCAAAAATTCATCAGTTGAAGTGATCGAACTGCATGAAATCCAGGTTTCAACACAGAATATAAAAGTATTTGAAGGCTATGGTTCAGACATTCTTAATAGGAAAACTCTCAGCTGTCCAAACATGTAGAAGCAGGTCATGTGACTATTAAAGGTCAGAGGTCATCAGACTGCATGAATCACAATCATAATAAAGTGTGATATTTCATTTGTATGGTAATTTAACAGAGAGCATCTGTACGTTTCTCTCTGACTGCAGATCAATAATTGATGAAGGTTAATGATTCCAGTTGGAGGGCCTCTGGAGTTTGTGATGAAATCATCTCTGAGCTGCAGGACACCAACTTCATTCCAATCTGACAGCCTGTTATTAATAAACCGATGTTTTATTAATGAAACATTTCAATCTGCTACCTTTACACCTCAACTGTAGTTTGAATTAACTTTATTAAGATCATTCTCTCACACACACACACACACACACCTGCATAAAAAATTGAAATCAAACTTTATTCAAACAGTTTTTTACATAAAATACAAAAAAAACAAAACACATATAATAAACTTGTAAACAGGAAGGGTGTGTTCACATGCGGCAGGTGTCATGAAATGCCTCCAGGGTTCTAAAGTCCCTCCATGTTGGAGGAAGTCCATCCTGCAGGAAGCGACCACAGCGCTGGCACGAAGACTGGAAGAGCTTAATGTAGCTCCGCAGCCAGGTCTACAGAGAGACAGACAGGTGAGACTGACAGATATTGGCAGAGGCAGATGGGTAGGGCTCATTGATCAGTTATCAATCAGTGTCTCACCATGAAAGATCGAACCACAACATCAGGCATCTGGGGCAACTGGTAGTGCAGCAGAGCAGTGGTAGCATGATCCGTTACCTAGCAACAGCACAACCAATCAGAGCACTGCACACTACACACAGGTATCATTAAGATTTTACTGATACCGTCAATACGTCTACATACCGATGTCAATACGTCTACATACCGATACTTATCAATACTTTCTGTTTCTTTGGAATGACAACATGAAAGACGTTAAGGTGGTTACTTCCCATGCACAAATGTACAGTCCGCGTACATCACTTTTTCATCACATTTGGAGACGTGAGCCCATGTAGGATGTCAAGATGGGGTTACATTCACTGACTAAGTGAACCCTGCTGGGGTCTGGATTGCCAGCGGCTTCGCCACCATGAGAGGACGGTTAGGACTTTGTTAGACTGAATGAACAGCACATAAACACATCCCAACTGCAGTTCAGGTAAGGACAGAAGAGTCTTACCTTCTGGAACACCTGGTACTGAGACTTGGTCCAAATGTCCAGCTGAGAAGGACAGACAGAGATATTACCATGGAGACTGATGGACAGGGTTCAGATATTACCTGCCTCATGTTGATCTCTCACCTTTCCGTCTTCATTGTAAACGTTTTCACTGAAACCTCGAACAACAGTTCTGTCGATGAACAGTGAACGCATCACTACAATCGCCTTCAACACCTTTCCCAGAGTTACCTGAGAGGGAGACGGGTGAGACAGCTGAGACACTGACACAGTCACTACATGTCCTGAAAACACCTGTACGTCTCCAAAGACTTTCCAACTAATCCAGAATGCCGCAGCACATGTACTGTCAAAAACTTATATTAGAGATCATATTTCTCCTGTGTTGGCTTCTCAAGCTCCTCTACTATGGAACCATCTTCCGGTTTCGGTTCGGGAGGCGGACACCCTCTCTATATTTAAGAGTAGACTAAAAACTTTCCTGTTAGATAAAGCTTATAGTTAGGGCTGGTTTAGGCTGGTCTCTAGTTATGCTGCTATAGACTTAGACTGCCGGGGAGGATCTCCCATGATGCACTGAGCTTCTCTCTCCTCCTCTAACTCTCCTTCTGCACACATTTATGTCCCATTAATGCATGTTACTAACTCAACTTCTTCCCTGGAGTCTTTGTGCTTTCTGGTCTCTCAGGTTCCCATGAATCGTGGTTGGACCTCCTGCTGCGGTCCTGCTTGACACTGGTGACTGTTATTACCACCTGTTATATTTCTGCATTATTATTATTATTACTACTATCAAAATCATTATTATTATTGTTGTTAATAATATATTTTATCGTTCCAATACAGTATTGGAATGATAAAAAATGGATAATGCGACATTATTGGCTCTGTGTCTCTCTCACAACTGGTCAAGGCAGATGGCCACCCACATTGAGTGGGTGACACCAAGTGCTTGCTCATGGGGGTTTTGTTGGGTTTCTCTAAAAAATCAAATTAAATGTTTGGTCTAGACCTGCTCTAATTGGAAAGTGTCATGATATAACTTCTGTTGTGATTTGGTGCTATATGAATTGAACTGAATTGAAAAATATTTTGTCATTACCAGCAGTACAGCAGATGTCCCGTTAGGTCTGAACAGCTCAATGGTCATATCAGGAAACATCCTGCCGATCCGAGAGATGACATCATCCACATACCTGTACACAGAGGAACAGAGTATTGCAGTACTGTGAAGGAGGTGTTACAGTAATTTAGTTCAGCTGACTTTGGCTGTGGTCTGGTTCATGGTTTACAGATGGTCTGAGCCAGCCGGAGAACTCGGGTTCTGACAGCAGGTCAGGCTGCACTTTGTTGTCACCTTGTGCTGACGGAGAAATATCAGAGTACTGATATGATCAGAGTGTAACTGTACTGCGATGGGAAGAATGACACACAGCTGTAACACTTTTTAAAAGGTCGACAAAGTACAACCAAACAACTTAAAATCAAAGAGTACCACTGCAGTATTACTGTAATATATACTACTCTAGTATCATAGCAGTATGTGTGACTGCAGTACTCACTGAGGAGGTAGTACCAGAGTACTGGGTTGAACTTTGGGTCGTCTCTTGGCTGAAGCTCCCATCTGATTGGCCGATCGTTTCAGTGACTGTTGATTCAGCAAACTAGAGGCCAAACCGGCGTGGTACTGCAACTACACACAGAAATACACAAACATGTGCATACAAAAGACGCACCACCGCCTTCATTATCATCATCATCATAGAAATGTTGGGCAGACTGCATTAAGTAATTTCCCAGCTTGGAATTAATAAAGGAAATTTAAAAAAATGTACTGGTTTGGAGTTGCACTGCCGCCCACCAATAGAGAAGGATGTCTTCCCCCCTCACATTTACCTTGTTGGACCACTTGTAGGCCTGCAGCAGCTGAGAATATAATGGAGTTTTGTCCTGAACTGGATCCAGACTGAGAAGACCACTATTGTGGAGAGGATGAGACTCTGAGGGCCGACCAACCAGACCACTGAGACGCTCCAACTCACTGAGACAGACAAAACAGACAGACAGACAGGTGGAAACAGTGTGAGAATCAGTGTGTTTGAATGAATGAAACACATTTAATTTAATAAAATAAATGAAACCAGCTGAGCTCTGTAGGTCAAACTTCCCTGAACAGTCAGCTGACCGCCCAGACAGATCCACAGATGACGCCATAACCTTCCTGCTGCACAAGACACTTTCCCACGTAGACACTAGGATGAGGAACTATGTGAGAGTGCTGTTTGTGGACTACAGCTCAGCATTCAATACCATAGTCCCCTCCAGGCTGGTAACTAAGCTGTGTGATCTTGGACTGAACTCCTCCCTGTGCAGGTGGATCCACAGCTTCCTTACTGACAGACAACAGGTGGTACGCGTGGGCCCCCATAGCTCATCCCCCCTCACCCTCAACACTGGATCCGTCCACTCTGCATCTGGGGTGGTCTGAGGTGGAGAGGGTGGACAGTTTTAAATACCTCAGTGTGACCATCACACGGGACCGGTTCTGGTCACTGCACATTCACAGGACTGTGAAGAAGGCCAGGCAGCGTCTGTTCCACCTCAGACGCCTCAGAGACTTCAGGCTCCCCCTCAAGGTGCTCAGGAACTTTTACACCTGCACCACTGAGAGCATCTTGAGTGGGAGCATCACCACATGGATGGGCAGCTGCACAAAGCAGGACCTCTCGGCCTTTAGGAGGGAAGTCCGCTCAGCTGAGTGGACATTCAGAACAACTTTACCCGACCTGCAGGACATTTACATCAAACGATGCAGGTCGAGAGCTGAGAAGATCCTCAGGCAGCCCCATCACCCCGGACACTCACTCTTCTCCCTGCTGCCATCAGGCCGTCGGTTCTGCTGCCTGAGAACCAACACTGAGAGGATGAGGAGAAGCTTCTTCCCCCAGGCCATCCATCTGCTCAAGAGTGAGCGTTAATCTGGACAATCCCACTCCCACCTGCACTACATGTAAATACTGCACATTTTCACATTTTAAATTTTATTATTTTTTTTATAAGCGTTCTATTTTACAATATTTAAATTTTACTTACCTATTTTTTGGTAGCAGGGACACAAAGAATTTCACTGCACATTGTACCGTGTATGATTGTGTGTGTGACAAATAAACCTATCTTGTATCTTATCTTGTATCTTGTACAGTCTACATCCATGAACCCTACTGGTGTCTCCTCTGGTTTGGTGTCCACAAACAGACAACATGTGAATAAATCCAGACGACTGTGTTTTTGTTCAGCAGCAGCGTACAGACATCGGTGCTGAACTGCACAGAAAAAAATGAGTCAAAAGTTAAATGCAGTCTGGTGTGAGTTAGCAGGGAGAACTGGACCCTTCGTAGGCAGCCTGTCCCGGCTGTCTGGGCCATCTTATCTGTATGACGGACTCACTGTTAACCTGTGTGGTGGTTCACCTGTGGTTCGGTGGGTTTGCACACTAACAATTCATTTTTTAAGCTTAAATCCACAGAAAAGTCATTAAGAAGCAACACGATCTGGAACGCCGGACTTAACAAGAATTTCCCTCCAGGGATAAATAAAGGAATTCTGATTCTGATTGCTGTTTAAAATGTTTATGAGTGTTAAGTCTACAAACCAGCAGCATATAAATGTTGTCTGATGGCAACATTTACATGCTTACATCCCTTTGAGAAACTCCCTTCAGGCAGGAGGTTACGGTCCATTCGGACCAAAACCTCACGCCACAAGAACAGCTTCCTGTGTAATGTGAAACTGTATAAGTGAAGACACTTACATGGCAATAAAGACGATTCTGATTCTGAACTGAAACCCTGAGTCTCCGCTGATGTACTGTGGTGTGGCGCACTCACTTGAGGTCTCTGTTGACTGCCTGCAGGTTGTCCTGAAATTCGGCTATAAACTGCTTCTCTCGGCCCTCCAACGTCTCTCGGTTCTTCATACCGTCCTTCAGGGACTCAAACACGCGGCTCACGCTGGAGCGGAGTGCCTGTATGCCGCTGATGGCATGAGAGAAAGCGTCCAAATTCACCCCAACGTTCACCACGTCTGCCATTTTCAGCTACTGTTTCTGTCTGCTACCGCTGCTGGCGCACAGCTATGGCGTCACATGGTCCGCAGGCGCACAAATATGGCGTCACCAGCAGCGGGCGCAAACCACAGACATAGTAAAGAGTAGACGCCACCACAGATATATATAGAAGACATCACATCGACCTCTACTGCCTATTGGCGCTGATGAGCCGCGGGGCCGCCATCTTGGACCGGTCACCCGCTCCACTCAGAGTAATAGAATAGAATCAACTTTATTGGCAGTATATATATTTTTACACACATACTGAATTTGAATACTGCAGTTATCCCATCCCTAGTTGAACACACACATGCAACACCCGGCAAATTACATGCAGTGAAACACACACAGGAGCAGTGGGCAGCATCAGGCGCCCAGGGAGCATATTGGGGGGTTAAGTGCCTTGCTCAAGGGCACATCAGCCAGCTAATGGAGGGGGGGGGGGGCATTTTTCACATTAATCACTCCACCACACCCAAATTTTTCCTGCCCGTCCGGTGGGGGAATCGAACCGGTGACCTTCCGATCACAAGCCGCTTCTCAATTTTTTTATTATTGATGTAAAAATTGTTTTTTATCGTTCCAATACTGTTATTATCATTGTTGTTATGCATCTCTGTTGACCCCCCCCCCCCCTTCTTTGTCTCTCTGTCTGTCTCTTTCTCTGTCTCTGTCTCTCTCTAGCTGTCTCTCTCAAAGAGCACAGCTTCTTCTTTAAAATTACATCTGAAAATCCAACAAACCTGTCGAGATTTTTGTATGTCCAACTGACTGAACAAAAGAGTGCAGGTCATCTGTTCAGTTCTGTCTCTTTGTGAATTTTCCCAGTACTAACAAAGGCCTATGATGAACTTTATTAATCCCACAGTGGGGAAATTCACTTGTCGTGGCAGCTCACAAGAACAGAAAAGAGTGCAAAAAGCAAAAAGTGTTACAAAAAATATAGAGATAATAAATTAACAACTTAAATAAACACTGTACAATATACAGCTATATACAAGTCTGCATAAGAGAGGACAAGCGGACTCTCTTTTATCTTATCTATGGTTGCTTATTGAATCACATTTCAAAACTTTACTTTCTGGGGTGTTAGAGAATTATTTCAGTTCTCTGCTTGTTGTCTCTCTGAGCCATCTCTCTTCATCCAGGAGGCAGGTCATCTAAACCCCAATTCCTTGGGGAGTTGCATCTCACTGTATCTCATTGAGACACCATCAATTCCGGTGTGCAGTCTAAGTATAAGCTTTGCGGTATGCAGTGACCTATGACCCTTACCTAAGACTCATATATGTTGACTAGAGAGGAGAGCAGACTTCAGAATTGGCTTGGCAGTGCACTGAGTAGCATCAGTTCACCGTTAACGTTGTTTCTCCTCGGCCGAGTCTCATTAAAACACTTCATACTCTGTCTCCAGAGCCTCCTACTCTCATCTGAGTTGAAGGTTTTCCTCCACAAGTGGGAAAAGTACTATGATTTATGTACTACTGGTAATCTTCTTATTTTACTCGAGAAATTTCTTATTCATTAAGCTAAATTTCATTTCCGTATGCTGTTGGTCACATCAACAAATGAAAAATGACATTGTGCTGAGGATTAATCAAAGGATTGTTGGGTACAGCTCTGGCGTAGCTACAGTTGTTGCACCAGGAGGTCACTACCACCACCCACCTGACAAAACCTCCAATTGTCTCACCCAGCAGAGAAAACTCTGCTTACCCCCCCGAGGATGGACTCTCTCTCTACTCCAGGATCTCTTCAGTCCTGCTGCAGTCCGATTCGTCTGTCAAGTCGAGTGGGCAGGAAATTTCATGTCCATGAAATCTGTTCTTCTTTGCCAAAAGGAAAAGAAAATAGTATTCCCACTTTGTTTTTCTTCCTTTTTTCTTTTCTGTTTGTTGTTTCTTGTTGAAACATTTTGTAGTTCAGAGAGGTGGAGTAAGAGAGAGAGAGGAACACAGACAGACAGGGAGACATAATGAGGGAGACAGAGAGAGAGAGAGAGAGAGAAAGACACAGAGAGAGAGACAAACAGAGAGAGAGGGACAGACAGAGAGAGAGAGAAAGAGAGAGATACAGAGAGGGAGGGAGGGAGGGAAGAAGAGGTGGAGCTGGAGAGTCTGTTGAGAGGTTTATCTTCAGGAGGAGGGGAGGCAGAAAGAACAGATCGGAGATTAGAAAAGATAAAAAAGAAGAAGAGAAAGAGAAGAAGAAAAGGACGTTCAGATTTTTGTCATCTTTTTAATCAGCTTATGAAGGACTCACCTGATGACAGACAGACAGGTGAGTAACACAACAGAGACAGACAGGTAGAAAGACAAAACAGAAACACTATAGAGACATACTGAGAGAAAGACAGACTGACAGGTAAAAGACAGAGACAGGTAGAAAAGCATAGGATAAGAAGAGGACAGGTAGTTACAGATAGACAGATAGATAACAGAGATGTTCCACCCAGAGGCCACTTTATAGGAACTCCAACTGAGCCTCTTGTGACATAAAGAGACTTTTATTTCTGTTCAGTGTTTGAATGCTGAACTCATCATCATGCTGTTCTGGACTGGATTACATCCAGATGGGTTCCTGATATTCTGTCCACCTGATGGGTGTAGACTCTCAGTCTAATTAACACAGCAGGTGTACCTAATAAAGTGTGTGTGTGTGTAGAACACAGGAAGTGTTTGTTTACTGCCAATGATTCGAACTTCTGTTACACTGGTGGACGAACTTCAGCAGAAAGGAAGAAATGTTTTAATGAAGAAGAACAAACAAATGAAGATCTGAGTCTCTGAGTCTCAGTTTAATCATGTTTCACCAGGCCACGCACAAACAAACAAACAAACAAACAAAGAGAGAGAACCAGAGCAGACAGAAAGAAAGGGAGGCAGGCAGGCAGACACAGCAGAGAGACAGACAGGCAGACACAGCAGAGAGACAGACAGGCAGGGCAGAGAGACAGGCAGACAGGTTCGACACATTTGTTGGATTTTCAGATTAATTTTAAAGAAGAAACTGTGCTCTTTGAGAGAGACAGCTAGAGAGAGACAGAGACAGAGAAAGAGACAGAAACAAACATGTTGTTTTCATATCTCACTTTATTTCTCTGGAGGCAGGAGGAAGCTGAACGTGTAGACACAGGAAGTCGATACACTTGACTGTGTGATGGTGCATTCAGTTGCTTCATGTTCTCTATGTTACATCAACTCGAGTCCACTCCTGTCCGCTTTGGTTCACGTCACATGTTGTTGAAGTGTGCCTATGTGAAACTGAAGCAGACAAACATTTAAATTGATGATGACCAGACTAACAGGTTCTACAACACAAACTGTGAGAGAATCAAACCTAAAATTTTATTAACAAATAAATATTTATTTGTTGATAGTGGTGGAGACTGAAAAGGTGTGCAGACCTCACAGCTTTTACTGGATTAAATCTGATGACATCAATTTGACCTCGTTTAAAATATGTTAAAAATTCTTCACTGATCCTAGATTTAGTTTTAATCAATCAGCACGCCAATCAGATCGGGCGGTCAGGAGAAATTTGTTGTCATCATCAAATCAGTGATGGCTGCCAGTGTCTTGAGTCACATGACTATAATGTTCTCAGCCCTGTTAGCAAAGAAGATGTAATGGTTTCTACCGAGGCCGACATAGTTCACCCTCAGACTTCAGATTCTCTCAAAATGGCCGACAATGCGCAGTTAACAGACTCTGTCTCTACTCGGGTCTAAAACCCACTTGAGACACTTGAGACATGGATGTAACTCATCAATCTTAAGCAACTGACTTTGTTTCTCATCTGCATCTGTTTGGATCCATTTGGGTGTAACACTTTCTGGATCAGGTCTACCTGGACCAGGTTGAGTTCACTATACTATATATATATATATATATAGGATATATATAGGATATGTTTCAGTTGTCTGGTTTCACTAACCCCAGCAGTCGCAGCCATGCTAAGCAGTCACGTGAAGCGATTTGACAAGTCAGCCCAGGATTTCCTGATGCATCCATGAGCAGGTTGTTGTGTTGTGATGTGTTTGTGACATGTGACCAATCACAAACATGGACAAAATGCAAGGCGGCATATTTTACAAACTTTAAGATTAATTAAATAATATTAATATCATCAAATATGCAGAAGGCTAAAAGCAAAACAGCCATAGCTGCTAAACACACAGGTGGTAAAAACATCTCCTACTGTGTTTCCCACTGTGTTAATTTAATCAACTAAAATCACTGCAAAGACAATAAAAAAGACACACACCCAGTCAGAGAAAGAGCTGCTTGCTCCAAATGTCCTGCAGCAATGAATAAAAGGCCTTTAAACAGGAGCTTTTTGTAGTGCTGATCTCAAGTTCAGCTCTTAATATCACGGCCCCATCATTAGAGCAAACCTCTGAATAAAACTGTGTTCCTGTGGTCCATTAGATCAACGTGTTGTTGTGGTGATGTATTCTTATCATTTAGCCTTATTTTAGTTGTTTTAGTTGAGTGGTGCGAAACCAATTTGGGAGCAACAAATAAATAAATAAGGTAATTGAAAGTAAGTAGACTTACTGTCCTATCCTAGTGCAACAAGTCCAAGTCTTTGAGTGCTTCAGTCTGTGCTGTAGGAGGATCGTGGTCCACTAAAGCTCAGTAAAACTTAGACTTGAGCCACTGAAACTCTGTCCCAGACAGAGTCACAGTGAAAGCAGCCTGTCTTCTGTGGCCGCTGGATTAAACAAATCATTGATGACCCACAGCATACGTAAAAGGCCTGGAGCAAAGTCTTAACACAAGTCAGTGCATACAGTCTGCAACGTGTCACTACATATGACGTCGCACATGATTAATCCACCCACCTGGGATCCCAGGTTAGATGTGCTGCGTAAGTTAAGAGAGCCACCATCGTAACCCTGAAGTTACCTCAGGACTCTGACTGGTTTTGTGTTGTTTTGTTGCAGGCTGTTGGAAGGCACAGCATCTTTGTCGCTGACTGAAAATCTCAGGTGTTTACCAACACCTGTAACCATGACAATGAAAGGATAACCAGCTGGTAATCATGACAACCATGGATTAAGAATGTTGGAGGTGACTTTGAGCTGTGATCTCCTGAGGGACCTCCTGTCTGTCTGACTGTTGGTCCATCATGTCTCACCTCCTCATCTTCCTCCTCCTCCACCTGTCAGCGTCGGGTAATTGTCAGAGCAGCAGTCAGTTTGATGTGTGTCGTTCTCTGCGTGGTTCAGAGGGGGGACCAGGATGGGAATTCTACGCCTGTCAGCCTCCACCTGCCAACATGAAGGAAGTAATGCAGATAAGAGTCGACCCACCTGGCATCACCTGTGGAAACCCACCTGAAAGATTCTGCACACTGGTTGGTTATATACACCTGAAGACACACAGAGAAACATGTCCATTATGAGTTATTTTGAGATTTTATTTGAGATGATGTCTGACTGCTCATCTCAAGTTGTTAACAGTGATTTTCTGTCAAATTTCAGTCCAGTTGTCTTCAAGATGTCCAGACTCTGTAAGTGTTCAGGTCAGCATTGTTTTCAAGTAGTTCAGCAGTTCAGGTGTGCTGTCACTCATTTTCTCTTTAGTCACTTCAATCTGAGGACGTTCAGTTGCCAACAGCAGATCATTCAGTCTGTTTTTGCAGCAGCTGCACATGAGAGACGTGAAGAACAGTCGCAGTAAAACAGGAAGTCTGATGATGTACAATACAACCTCCACTGTTCAGACAATAAAATTTCTTCTTTATTCAGGACAATACAGTAAACAGTATTTCACATAAAAATAATAAAGTCTGTCCCAATCAATTGTCTCATGACCCTTCACATTTATTTTGTAACCTCCTGGAGGGTCCTGACCAACAACACACACACATTTCCTGCTGTCTGTCTAATTGTTCCTTTGGGAAACTGAAGTTGTTTCTGAATTATTGATAAATGTAGGAAATGTCATGAACAAAAATTAAATGTCAATAATTAACTAATAGGATTTCCCAGAAGACAAACAGAACAACGATCTTTAAAGAGCACCTTAACGTGTTGTTTCAGCTGCAGCAGGTCTTCTTCACGTGAAACCAAAAGATATTTCTAAGACATTAACACAGTCTCAACACAATCAGTCAGTTTCCATCTAAACTTATTTGCTGCAGCAGGTTTGTTTAATATAAATATCACTTCAGGCAAACAGAGCTCATTGTCAATTTGTTTCCTGTCTGCTGTATCTTGTTTGTAATGTTGAAGTGTTGGCTTAGAAGTAACTAACTTCTAACTGATGTATAGACTTGTTTGTATAATTGGTGGCAGTCACTTAGAGTCAGCAGTTAAATCCTTAGCTGTAGATTAGTTGAATCTGTACTGCGACAGTTGGCAGCTGCAGCTGAAGTCAAAGGATAAGCCTCTGACACACTGATCAGATTAACATCAGTGTTAATCCATCACACACTGTATGTCAGTGGGACACACACACGCTCTTCAGTACACTGAGGCGTTCACTTGTCCACATGAAGCAGCTGGAGATTGAATATTGGCAGCAGATGATATTCGCAAACTCCTGAAGCGACTCTTAGACCAACTAGATCCACCACAGACCTTCTTTTGATTGTTTCTCTGACATTTTATTGGGCTTTCTATTTGTCAGTGAATATAATTCACAGGTCAAAGTTCACCAAAGTCTAACTTGAGCATTCACATGGATTAATCTCTCCTCTTTTCAACAGTTCTATTTGAATTTAGTGATTGTGATTTGGTGTTCAGTTGTGGGGTATTCAGACCTTTTTTCTGTCACTAATATGAGTTTACCTCCCTATATCTCTGACATAAGGGAGGTACCTTTTAACTAACAAAGGTCATAGACCCTGTTCCTCTGCTGAGTGTTGGCATGATGAGAATAAACCATAACCCTAACCCTAACCCTACACAATCTAAATGTTCTGGTGCAAATAATATTGGTTTTACTGTTAACACTGAGCTATCTGTCCTTTACCTCTGGATTAGTTACTGATTAGTGAGCAGGACTGATACATAGCAAAAATCATGTGATTTAAGGATGAAGTATTTTGATTTGTTGAAATGGAAACTGGCAGTTAGGGGTGGTTAGATCTCTGTTTTTGTTTAACGTACAGGCTTAAACTGGTTTAATGGTCTGACTCAACTTTCATTTTTCAGGTGTTAGCTCAGCACGACTGGATGGTATTTCACAAAGCAAATGAGTCTGACATTTCCTAGCCCAAACAGGAAGAGGATTTGTTTTCTCCAGTACCTATTGCTAGCTAACCTCCAGAATAACTGGAGTAACTACAGAAACTACTCAGAAAAACAAAAAAAAAGAGCTATGCTGACAGAGGAGGCAAAAAAGACAAAGAGGAAGAGCGAAAGAAACTGAAGTAAAGTACTTTTGGAGTATCGAGACATGAGTTTGATTATTGTAGTGGTATCAAGGCTCATAAGATCTTGCAGTCTTATCATGATGAACAATTCACACTCGTTACCTTATGTGTGACAGAAGTCTTTGAGTGTTTAGATGCATCATATATGTACATGCTCACAGTTCCTCACTTCGATGCAGCCTTGTGGTAGAAAGACATGTGTCCTACGTACTTACAGATCCAATCAATGGACACAAAACTTACCATCATATATTTTAACATAGAAAATATTCAGCTAAATGATTGAGTTTGTTTGTGTTCTGCAGGAGAACCCATATCTGTGCAGCGATGAATGTGATGCTTCCAGTCCTGATCTGTCTCACCCTCCTCAGCTGATGGGAGACAGGGAGAGGGGAGGGCTCATTACCTACTGGCAGACAGTCACATGGTCCAGGTATCCTGAGCCCTTGTTGGCCAACATCACTCTGTCATGGAACAAAAGTTTGGAGGTGGTCGATGACATCGTCGTCACCTTTGAGTATGGCCGACCAACCAGCATGGTGCTAGAGAAATCTCTGGACAAAGGTGATTGGTCAGTGGGGCTTTGAGGGTTGAACACAAGCTACCATTTGGTCACTTTCAGGAGAAACAAAATTTACCCAAGAAGTTCAAAGATCATCTGACTCCATCTCTTCCTGTTAGCTAAATTTGCTAAAAAGCTCCAGACATGTGCTGCCTGAGTCCATACAGATTATTATGACTTGCAAATCAAAACGTCACATGACTAGTGGGTGTAGCTCAGCTAACAGTAGTGCCAGCAACCTCCTCTGATTACCTTCTTACAGTAGAACACCAGCCAATGAATATAATAATGTGATGCCCAGGTAATACTGGAGTGGTCGCAACAGTGCTGTTAACAAGTTTCAGTTTAAATATGGATCTTCTGTCCATCACGTTAAAGTAGAGTGAGTGTTAGTCCTGAAAGAGCAGAACAACAACATCCTGCAGGACGTTCACACGTTCTGCTTTTACTGACTCTAGGAACCACAAGCAACCCTGCATCCTGGGAGCATAGAGTTCCAGTTGGATAATAAGGTACTTAGAACTTTTTGAGATAAGATGGTGCCTGAGCATTAAGGGCTTTGAATGTGAGGAGAAGAATTTTTAAGTATAATCTAACACAGGAGAAATATGATCTCTAATATGAGTTTTTATCCATACATGTGCTGTGACATTCTGGATTAGTTGGAGATTCTTTATGGACTTATTGGGGCAGTCTGATAACAGGGAGCTGCAGTAGTCAAGCCTGGAGGTAATAAATGTGTGGACGTGGACTAGTTTTTCTGCATCTTTTTGAGGAAGAATGTGCCTAATTTTTGCAATGTTGCAAAGGTGAAAGACAGTCCTTGAAATTTGAGCTTTGTGTAAATTTAAGGACATATCCTGATCAAAAATAACTCCCAGATTTCTTACAGTGGGTCTGGACGCCAAGGTAATGCCATCCAAGGTAGCTATATCACTAGATAATTTGTTTCTAAGATGTTTAGGGCCCAGAACAAAAGTTTCAGTTTTGTTAAGTCATCCAGGTTTTTATGTCTTTAAGACACGCCTTAGGTTTGGTTAGCTGATTGGCTTCATCTGGTTTCATTGATAAATATAATTGTCATTGCTTGCTTGCTTGTCATCTGCGTAACAGTGAAAACTACATAAAGTGTTTCCTTATAATGTCACCAATCGGGAGCATATATAGGGTGAATAATATAATAATATTCTCCGCTGCTAAAAACAGTTCACACCTTCAGCACATTTGACCATCACCTTCTTCCTGAAGTTTGAACAACAGCTGAAAAAGGACACAGAAGTCCAGTGTGAAGCAGACTGGGATAAGAAGCAGCTCTGATGTAGCTGTGCTGCTCATATCAGCATGTTAATGGACAAATGTGCAAATTATTCGAAAATTAGTAGATATTAGATATATTAGATTATATATTAAAAAAACTTGTATCTCCTCACTCCAAGACTAATGTAGCAGTGATCAGCACTGAGATCACTGAGATCAACAAATGAGACCATGTGACCAACGCACACTGCAGCATTAAATAACAAGGCAACTCTGAAGTGAACAAATAACTCAGAGCTCAGTCAGCTTCTGTGTCAGCTCGGTGTCTTTGACAGAAATGAACAGAAATATCTTTTCCTAGTACTGATGGTTCATCAGAGAGGCTGCTGGAGACGCAGGCACACAGCACAGCAGAGCTCTCATTTTGTTATTTACATGAATGGCCTGGCACACAGTATACTGGAGCAAAAGACTGAAAACAGGCTGTCTTTTCTATTTATTCACTCATGATTCAAGAAAATTGATTTTGAAAAATCAGACTCCTAAGAATCAGAATTAAATTCAAGTGCAGGATTCTCAAAGATTTACACTTTTCACGTCATAATTGCTACAGGCTTATTCCAGATGCTCGTAGCAGGGATGGCGAAGCCTAACAGACTACAAAGTGTCCTTCTCCTCCTCCTGGATGGTGAATGCACACATTTCAAGATGTTCTTTGCATGTCTTGAGCCTAACGGCATCAGTCATCAAGCATCCCATTCAGGGTAGGAGCCCTGCTAGAGAAAGACACCAGGTACACCAGGAAGACTGAAGGACCAGATGGAGCCTGTACTGACCAGCTGGCATCAGTGTTCACAGAGACCTTCAACCTCTGTGGCACAGTCTGCGTCATTTCCACATGTTTTAAACTTGTCCTAAATAAACCTCATCTGCCTCTTTTAACACAGTCATCTCCTGCAGTTTTGTCACAAAGTTTGAAGGCCTAATAATTGTGTCTTCAACTTACTGATTGCCAGGCCACAGGCAATGTGTGTTTCCAGCCATACCTCACCATTAACCATCAGCATGGGAGCCCCCAGTGTGTCCTGAGCTCCTGAGTGCCCTTGACTGAGTTCACTATTGTCATTAATTTCTCTGACAAAGAAAGCATTGTAATGGGCCTGATCTGAGATAATGTCAACCTGGAGAGAATGTCAATCTAGAGGTATTGAGTGACTCACTACTAATAAATGCATGGACTGCTCTGCATCTTTCTGGGTTAGGGTTAGGGTTCTTTCTGACTCAGAAAAATGTCTAACTTTTGCAATATTGTGGAAGTGAAAGAATGCAGTCTTTGAAATATGTGTTAAAGGACATGTCCTGGTCAAAGATAACACCTAGATTCCTTACAGTGGGGCTGTACGCCAAGGTGATGCCATCCAAGGTAGCTATAGCACTAAATAATTTGTTTCTAAGATGTTTAGGGCCCAGAACAATGACTTCAGTTTTGTCTGAGTTTAGAAGTAGAAAATTGCAAGTCAACCAGGTTTTTATGTCTTTAAGACATGCCTGAAGTTTGACTAGCTGATTTGTTTCTTCTGGTTTCATTGACAAGTACAAGTGTGTGATCTGCATAACCGTGAAAATGTATGGAATGTTTCCTAATAATATCACCGATGGGGAGCATATAAAGGGTGAACAGTATTGGCCCAAGCACAGAACCTTGGGGAACTGAGTAAGTACGATGCATCATTAACATGAACAAATTGAGATTGATCTGAAAAATAGAACTGAAACCAGCTTAATGTGGTTCCTTTAATGCCAATTAGGTGTTTCAGTCTGTGTAATAAGATGGAATGGTCAATGGTGTCAAAAGCAGCACAAAGCTCTAACAGTGCAAAGACATAGATGAGTCCTACGTCTGATGCAAGTAGAAGGTCATTTGTGACTTTTACCAATGTCGTCTCTATGATGAGCTCTAAAGCCAGATTGAAAATCTCAAATAAACTATTACTATGTAGAAAGTCATGCAGCTGATTGATGACTGTTCTCTCAAGGATCTTGGAGAGAAATGGAAGGAATATTAGGTTAGATATTTTAAGTTGGAGTTGTTCCCCTTCTGGTTGTGGGAGGTTGTTCTTCTTGATGGCAGATTCTATGGCTGTTATGAGGTCAACAGTTGCTAGTTGTTTCGGTGTTTTGCCAAAATTGAGTCCCTTGGCCAGGGTGGGTGAAAGCCCTGTCAGAAAGATTTCTGAACCAAGTGTTCTGATAGTCCATTGAGGTGTGTTATTCCTGTGTGGTTCAGTTGACATTGATGGTGAAGTCAGAAGATCCCAGTTACGGATCCAGTCTTTGGTTCCCTCCAGCCTGTCACCATCTGTTGTGGTCTTGTCAAATCAAGTTTATTTGGAATGTCCATCATCAAATAGAGTATTTGAAAGAACCTTAGAGACCCCTAACATCAGCCTGCCCCACAGAGAACAGTACCAGACCCAGTGCTGATCCAAGAGGGATGTCAGAAGTGGGAAGCCCAATAGCCTCTAACTAAGGCTGTTAATACTGTAAGAAGGTTTTGGTGGCACTTTTCTTTATCCAATAACAGAAATGGCATATTCTGAACAGAGTGGAATTTTTTTCAATTTGTGATATTGAACTCCATAAATAAAACTAACTGATGTCACTGTTTAGTAATGAGTGTTAATAACTGGTAATAGAAGGAAAATAACTGTTATTGATCAGTGTTTGTGTTTCAGGTGTAACATGGCAGCCATATCAGTACTACGCCGATGATTGTCTAGAGGCCTTCGGTATGTCTCCTAAACAGGTCTCTGATTTAGCACCGAGTAACTTAACCCGGGTTATCTGTACTGAGCAGTACTCTCGCTGGGTGGGTGCAAAGGTGGGTAACTTGACCTGATGCTGGTGATACTGCAGTCATAATACTACTGATACACACTATGCACAGGGAGATTTTTCTGCAGGTCGAAATCCATCATCTATGCCGAGATTTTACAACAGTAATTTACTTGTACTAAATTATTTTAAAAACATGAAATAAAAAATGAGCAATAAGAGTGTTTGATGAATAAAGAAGGTGTACTACACTTGACCAATGGTTGAGGAGCTTGTTAAGTGACGGTGAGTGTTTATTCGATAGGAAGAGAAGACTGTGGTGTTTGAGGTGCGTGCCCGATTTGGGGTATTTGCGGGTCCAAAGTTGATTAACATGGACACCCTGTACACCCGGATGGAGACCATGAAGGGTCTGAGAGACTTCTTCACCTTCACCAACCTCCGTCTGCGACTCCTTCGCCCAGCACTGGGAGGGACCTATGTTCAGAGAGACAACCTTTTGAAATATTTCTATGCTATCTCCAACATCGATGTACCTGCCAGGTAACTAACATCTACACCTGCTGAATACCAGCTACACTTGTGAGAAACCAACTACACCCTTAACAGCCAGTTACACCTGCTAACAAACTAACTAACTACTGATT
The DNA here is from genome assembly GCF_020382885.2 of Scatophagus argus. Lineage (NCBI taxonomy): Eukaryota > Metazoa > Chordata > Actinopteri > Scatophagidae > Scatophagus > Scatophagus argus. The sequence continues at coordinate 74,351 of NC_058496.1, forward strand.
TCAACTAGCTAATGACAACCAGCTACAATGAGCCAATATCTAAATACATCCACAGACCGGTTACATCTAAAAATAACTAACTGTATGTACCAACTACACTTCTACAACTACACTGAAGTACTCCACCAGGTAACTAACTTTTTATGTGCAGAGAGAAAACCTTGCTTTCTTCTTCTTGAGGTTGCCATCTTATTCTCTTGTGTGGATGTGTGGAATGTGATTTTGTTGGTAGTCTGTAGTTAAAGGCAGATGTCAGCACATCTGGACCAAAGGTTTAGGAGAAGAGTTTGAAGGAAATGTTAGGAGTAAAAGCAGGTTTGCAAAACATTCTGATATCCTAAAGGTGTGAGAAGAAGCATTTCAGACTTCCTCACCACATTTGATGAGGAAGAGGTCAAGAGGTTTTTATCGTCATTTCAGCTGTTCACAGTAACAGTGAAATGAGACAGTGTTCCTCCAGGGACCAGGTACTAGACTAGCCTCTGAGTATTGAATAGAAAAGAAGTTACAGCAGGATGTGATTGTGTTTCTGTATGTGTGTTTTGTGCAGGTGTAAGTGTAACCTGCATGCATCTCAGTGTGCGTTACGTGATGCAACACTACAGTGTGAATGTGACCACAACACAAGTGGACAGGATTGTCAGCGCTGCAGCCAAGGGCTCAAATCGGGGAGCTGGAAACCAGGATCTTACCTGCCTCTGCCCAAAGGCACCGCCAACACCTGTATGTACTTGAACACACACTGCTTGCTCTCCTATTGTGTCTTCTTCTTACTTCTTCTTGTGATGTATACTCTCTGACATCTGTACAGTTTGTTTTCATCTGCTGAAGGAGGAACGTTTCTCTGAGCTCACAGTTTAATACACACATGTATGATATCACAGCTGTTAGAAGGCAATCAGGGTCCAGTATGAAACTGTGGCAACCACAAACTCTGAGAATGGACTTTACAGACACACAAGACACATCTTGTTTCCAAATGTTAACTTTAGAAATGAAACATATTTACAGATTCAGAGATTCAGGAGTTTTAATGAAAAAGCAGGATGAGTTTTAATTAGTTAACTGACACAATATTGTTCCTAGCATTAAGTCCTTATGTGTAACCTCCTGAGGAGGTTTTTAATGTTTTGTCTGCAACACAACACACACACAGTTTGTGTATCCTACACACTTTAAATTTCACCTGTCGTCTTTTTCAGGTGAAGCAACAGAAACAGCAGCCAGTAAGTAAAGTTCACCTATTTACCTGTCTGCTCATGTGTTTGTCTTTCTGTTAGTTCACTTGTTCACCTGTCTGTCTGCTCACCTGTGTCTCCATAATCACACAGAAAACTATTGTGGTCAGTGTTGCATCATGGGATACGACTCTACTATCAATCCTTCCAGCTATTATTTTTTATTAAACTTTTATATTTTTCTGAATGGCAGAGTTTGGACATTTCAAAGTTTTCTGACACAATATTTTTTCATAAACATCACAACTAACCTCATATTGGCAACAAACCAATGAAAACAAAGCTCCACTTCTCTCTCACCTTAAAATATATGTGACCACTCAGGTTAACACACCAACAGATGGTGTGTGTGTTTAATCTGTGTTAATCTGTTGTTTGAACACACACATGCTCACACACACACACATACAAGGTCCTGTCAAGTAGAAATCTTTAAGTTATTGTTTTGTCAAGATCAAAGAAAGTAAGCAAAATTTGAAATTTAGATTTAATTTAATCAAAAATTTCTAAACACAGAACAAACATTTACGCTCCATTTACAAATTGTAAGCTTTGTGAAATGCATATGATTAACACAGTGAACCATTTTCTGCCACTATCATTTTCTGTTCTTCCGTTTTCCTATTGGTAAATGTTAGCGGATTTGTATGAGGACCGGGTCTAGTTAGAGTCCTGGACCTGTCAGATACACCATGATACATCAGATGTTCCTGAGACAGTTTGAAGTATAAAAGCTTCAGTGTTAAATACGCTCAGCATCATTTTCTAACAAAGGAATCCACTGAAATCCTACCAGATGCAACAATGATCAGAACAATAATTTGGTAGAACAATAGAACAAATAGAAGAGTAGCACGATCTGAAAAGTGAGGAGATGCGATAGTGACTGAATCCACACAACTCTGCTATTGATATTTAGCTGATCAAACTTGAATATTCATTTGATGATGTGAACATGTGGATCTAAACAAGGAAAAGTGAAGCAGTGTGTGGATTTGAGTCCAGTAAAGGTCCCTGCAGAACAAAATTTGGTCTTTCCACATTATTACAACCTGGTGATTGGTTGGTGGAGTTTCAGTGGCTCTGAGCTGGAAAAGTAATGGCAGTGGTAGACTCCAAAATAAATGTTATTTTGAGTATTTAGGTATCCCCACATGGGTAAAAACTAATTTCACCACAGAGAACAGACACAGGAATAGTGGTGTTGGTGTGTGTGTCAGTTATACACCTTTTTAATCTTCAGGTTAGATGGACAGACAGAACAGGTATTTATCAGTATTTATCATAGTTTATATAAGGAGATACAACTGCACGAAACTAACCTCAGTTAGTCGGAGGCTTAGATTTAGTTAGATCTCTGGCCGTGTTCACTGGGAGGACAGTCACTTATCAGCAGGCAGGCAGATCAGCCAGAACATATCACAGGACAGTGGAAAATATTTTCTCCATGAACTATGATCCAGTTTCACCAAAATCACTGAGTAATGAATTAAGTTGTAAAGTTGTATTTTTGTAGGCCAATCAGTGATGTCTGACTTCCTGAAACACAAAAAGTTCAGGTCTGACAAAGAGCGGTTCAAAAGCCTCTAATGAATGACAACAATGACATGTACGTCGGCCGGATTGGCATTACTGGGGCCTCACCCTGGAGCCAGGCCTGGGGTTGGGGCTTGCAGGCAAGCGTCTGGTGGCCTGGTCTCTGCCCAAGGGACCGCCCGGGTACAGCCAGAATAAGTGACATGGGCCCACTCTCCCGTAGGCCCATCACCCGCGGAAGGGTTCAGAAGGGGCCGGTGCAATGTGGTTGGGGCAGCAGCTGTGAATGGGGGCCCCGGCAACCCAAACCCTGGACAAAAACTCTGGCTTTGGGGACATGGAATGTCAACCTCACTGGGGGGGGGGGGAGAACCTGAGCCAGTGCAGGAAATTGGGCAACACCAGCTAGAGATAGTCGGGCTCACTTCCATACACAGCCGGGGCTCTGGAACCCAACTCCTGTAGAGAGGCTGGACTCTCTTCTACTCCGGAGTCACCCATGGTGTGAGGTAGCGAGCTGGTGTGGGCTTGCTTATAGTCCCCAGCTCAGCTGCCATGTGTTGGAATTCTCCCTGGTGAACAAGAGTGTCGCTTCCCTGCACCTTCGGGTCAGGGATAGGCCTCTCACTGTTGTCTTGGCCTATGGACCGAACAGCAGTGCAGAGTACCCGGCTTTCTTGGAGTCCCTTGGAAGGGTGCTGAAAGGTGCTCTGACTGGGGACTCGATAGTTCTACTGGGGGACTTCAATGCCCACATGGGCTACGACAGTGACACCTGGAGGGGCGTAATTGGAAGGAACAGCCTCCCCAATCCGAACCAGAGTGGTGTTCTGTTGTTGGACTTCTGTGCTAGTCACAGCTTGTCCACAACGAACACCATGTTCATGCATAAGGGTGTCCATCAGTACACGTGGCATCAGGACATCCTAGCTCGGAGGTCAATGATTGACTTCGTGGTTGTGTCATCTGGCCTTCAGCCATATGTTCTGAACACTCAGGTGAAGAGAGGGGCTGAGCTGTCAACTGATCACCACCTGGTGGTGAGCTGGATCCACTGGAGGAGGAGGAAACTGAACAGACTTGGCAGATCCAAACGCATTGTGAGGGTCTGCTAGGAACGTCTGGAGGAAGCCTCCATCAGAGGGGTCTTTAACTCACACCTCTGGGAGAACTCTGACCAGATCCTGAGGAAGGCTCGGGACATTGAGTCTGAGTGGACCATGTTCTCCACCTCCATTGTGGAAGCTGCTGCTCAGATATGTGGTTGTAAGGTCTCTGGTGCCTGTCGTGGCGGCAATCTCCGAACCCTGTGGTGGACACCGGAAGTAAGGGATGCCGTCTAGCTGAAGAAGTCCTATCGAGCCTGGTTGGCTTGTGGGAGCCCCGAGGCAGCTGACGGGTATTGGAGGGGCAAAGGGATGAGGATCTCCACAATCCTGCTGACGCGTCTTCTGTCATGGAAGCAGAGGCTGGGGATTTAGAGGTGTATCCACTCATTACCAAAGCTGAAGTCACTGAGGTAGTTGGGAAGCTCCTCAGTGGCAGAGCACCAGGAGTGGATGAGATCCATCCTGGGTACCTTAAGGCTCTGGATGTTGTGGGGCTGTTTTGTTAACATAACTCTACAGCATCACGTGGCAATCGGGGACAGTGCCCTTGGACTGGCAGACCGGGGTGGGTTTTTTGTCCACATGCGTTTTGTGGACTTGGAGAAGGCATTCGACCGTGTGCTCCAGAAGTATGGGGTCTGGGGCCCTTTGCTAAGGGCTGTGTGGTCTCTGTACTCCCGGAGCAGGAGTCTGGTCCGAATTGCTGGCAGCTGCAGTTCCCAGTGCATGTTGGCTGCCCTTTGTCACTGGTCCTGTTCATTATTTTTATGGACAGGATTTCTAGGCGCAGCCAGGGACCGGAGGGTGTCTGGTTTGGGAAGGTCGGGGCGTCAGCATGCGCTGGGGAGGTTTGCAGCCGAATGCAAAGTGGCTGGGATGAGAGTAAGCACCTCCAAATCTAAGTTTTCGACCAGAAAAAGGTGGTCTGCCCCCTCCAGGTTGGATGAGAGTTCCTGCCTCAAATGGAGGAGTTTAAGTTTCTCTAGGTCTTGTTCACGAGTGAGGGAAGATAGGAGCGTGAGATTGACAAGCGAATCGGTCTGTCACGGTCAAGAGAGAGCTGAGCCGTAAGGTGAAGGTCTCAATTTACCAGTCAATCTACGTTCCTACCCTCACCTGTGGTCATGAACTTTGGGTCATGACCGAAAGAACGAGATCTCAGATGCAAGTGGGTGAAATGAGCTTCCTCCGCAGGGTGGTGGGGCGCTCCCTGAGGGATAGGGTGAGGAGCTCTGTCACCTCGGAGGAGGTCGGAGTAGAGCCGCTGCTCCTCCACATCGAAAGGAGGCAGTTGAGATGGCTTGGGCACCTGTTTCGGATGCCCCCTGGACACCTTCCTGGGGAGGTGTTCCAGGCATGCCCCACTGGGAGGAGGCCCCAAGGAAGACCCAGGACACGCAGGGGGGACTGTGTCCCTCGGCTGGCCTGGAAATGCCTTGGGGTCCGCCTGGAAGACCTGAAGAAAATGTCTGGGGAGAGGGAAGTCTGGGCATCCCTGCTCAAGCTACTGCCCCTGTGACTCGGTTCCGGATAAAGCGGAAGAAGATGGATGGATGGATGCTAAGAGTTGAAGGTTGAGGGAAGAGTGTATGTCATGTTGTTATTGGTTTGTATTTTTTTCAGCATGATTTAAAATAGTCCAACTGACACCTTTAATATCTCATGACCTCACAGCTCATCTGATTTATTTTGGAGTCTATTGTTGCCTGAGAGTCTGGATAGGGGTTCTGGGATTCCTCTAATTCACATTTGATTAAACTGAAAAGCTCTCAGTGTTTAATGTTCTGCAGAGTTCTGTCAGTATCTGTACAGAACAGAAAGCTGAGCTTCACTAAAGAGACGTAACTCTTCTTCTCTGACAGCGGCTGCGGACTCTAACTCAGCAGCACCTGACAGACCCTCTGCCTCACCAGATGGAGTGACTGACATTACTACTACCAAGACTAGTAGTACTGATCGCTCTACTACTGCAGCTATTACTGACAGTATTTTAAGTACTGAAACTATTACGACTGACATTACTGTAAGTGATGTTACTGCCCCTAGTGAAAATACTACTTATATAATTGACTGTACCTCTTTCGATAGTATCACTTCTACTGATACTGTTGCTATGACTGGCACTACTACTACCATTACTGTTGACCTTACTGCTAATACAGACAATACCATGACTATTTTTATGGACTCAATGACTCCTGATGCAGCTTCTATAAGCACAGCAAGTCCTCTTACTGTCACAGATACAGCAAGTACTTCTACTACCACTTACACCTGGAGTGTTATGACTGTAGAAACAGCTAGCAGCAGTGATATTACCACTGTATTTGATACTGACAATGGTCTTGCTATCAGTACTACTGAAATGACTGATACTAGATCTACAAGTTACTTTATTAGTACTGGTGATGCTAGTGGCTTTTCTAAAGCTGGTTTAGATTCTACTACTACAAGAGCTGGCATAAGTACTACAGTTTTTACTTCTGTCAGTAGCATTGGTAGTACTACAGGTTCTGATGCATTTCCAGACTTTAGTGATACAGAAGGACCTACAGCGGACACAGCTCCATCCAGCAGCTCAGCTCTGGACCCTAGAGACACTCTGTACAAATCAGCTCCCGCAGTAACAGACACCTCCATTACCAGCTCTTCTCCCATCACTACCAACATCCTCAATATCCCAGGCCGCAGTACTGACTCTGAGGTGTCTGTTTCTGACCCAGTGACTCCACCTTCTGACACCACTTCATCAGACAGCACAGACACAGCCATTTCTGGGAGTGATCCTATCAATCTCATCACCAGTGCTACCCTATCTGCTGATGGTACTACAGCATCAACTGGAGCACCAACTACAGCAACCATCCTAGAAATAACCCCAACCAGTGATGGAGCTCCATCTGGAGACACTCCATCCACTGGGGCAGCTCTGACCAATCAGACTGGAGAGTTTTCATTTACAGCAGGAACTGACACAACCTTTCCTGTACCTCCTCCTGATGTGCCCCCTCCTGATGTACCTTGGGAAATACAACTTCCTCCGGATATATTTCTACCTGATGAAACTGCAGAAGTACCCCTTCCTGATGTATCTCCTCCAGATGCACCTCTTCCAGATATACCGCTTACCGATGTACCTCTGGAATCAGCTCGTCGTAATGAATCCCCTCCTGATGTACCTCCCTCTGATATATCTCCTCCAGTTGTACTTCCTCAAGATGTACCTTCTCCTGATGCACCTTCTCTAGATGTATCTTTTCCTGATGTACCTCCTCCTGATGCACTTTTTCCATATATACTTTCTCCTGATGTACCTCCTCCAGATGTACCTTCTCCTGATGTGCCTCCTCGTGATGTACTTCCTCCAGATGTACCTTTTCCTGATGCTCCATTTCCTGTTGTACCACCTCCAGATGTTTCTCCAGAAGCACCCTCTAGGACTCCAGACAGTCTGATAGCTGTACCTTTTCCTGATGGAGCACCTCCTGAGGTATCTCCTTTTGATGCTTCTGTAGAGTCCTTGTTGGCTTCTTCTGAAAAAGGAGAAGGTGAGGCTGTACCAGACACAAGCTCCACCACCTTAAATCGGTCTAACCCTGCTGGTGATTTGGCCCCTGTGGACTTCACCTTTCCATTTCCAGATGATTCAAATTCAGCTGAACCTGGATTAGATTCTGGACCAGATTCTGGACCAGTGCCAGACAGTCCAGATGGTTTTCCTGAACCTGTTGATGTTCCTGGATTAAATTCAGTGGATTCTGGCCTGGATTCTGTCTCAGCAAGGCCAGATACAGAGGAGACAGGAAAAGATGGCGTGGAATTAACTGTACTAGATTCCTCTGCACCGGACAGTGCAAGTCTTGATCTTAATTCTAGACCAGACTCCCCTCAAGTAGTAGATGATCCAGGATTGGATTCTTTAGGAGGTCAGATGGAAGGGAAATCATCTGTGGAGGATTCAGCTTCTGGTGATCCAACAGGGAGGATAGAATCAGATGAAAGAAGAGACTCTAAGCAAGAGAGCCCAAAAGAGCAGAAACAGGAAGAAGGTACAGAATGAGGCATTTAGATTCTAACTGCACAAAATATCCAATAACAATCACTGCAGATTCAGAGATTTTGATAATTTCCTTTTACATCCGGGTTTAAGCTTCTCTCTTGACCTTAGAAAAAGCAGCTTGGCAAAAATAAGTTTGAGTTTACATTTGGATGTCCAAATACTTTTGGGTGCTTTAAATTGAGTCACCAAAAAACTACACTCAGTACAAATACAATCAGTTTGTGACATGATAGATCACTATCACCGGTCAAGGCAGATGGCCGCCCATCTTTAGCTGAGGTCTGGTCCGAGGTTTCTGCCTTCTAAAAGGCAGTTTTTCCTCGCCACTGTCACCAAGTGCTTGCTCAAGGGGGAATGTTGTAATATGTTCTCTATATTACAATTTAATTAAAGAGTTTGGGCTGTAATTAGAAAATGTCATGAGATAAGTTTTGTTGTGAACTGATGCTATATAACTAAACTGAATTGAAAACTGAATTGAATTCTTGCCATTAAGAAGGTGTCAGATGTGTGCATAAAGAAATTCAGCTCAGTTACACTGTCAAGCAGTTGCTGTGACATGAATTTTACAGGATAGTAAAATTAGATAGATAGATGTGTTGCACATAGAAAGCTCGCTTAAAATAAGATGGGAGGATAAATGAGGAAAGAGACAATACCAAGAAAATCCAGATGTGTATTTTACATGAATATCTGCAGAAGGTTGACACATTAACCATTAAACTATTCTCAAATAAATTCTTGTCACACATATTTAAGTTAAAATCTTTTCATTCTCTGGTGACCCAAACAGTCACTGAGGCCAAAGAGGATCCCAAAAAGGAAACTAAAGAGGAAGGAAAGAAGGACAAAGATGACAAAGGCTATGAGAAAAAAGGTACAATAGGTATGAACAGCTGTAGAACTGCCACCTACTGGCTAACATTAGTAACAGCACCAGCAGTAGTAGTAGTAGTAGAGATAATAGTAGTGGTAGCATCAGTGAAATAACACTACATGAGCTGAAGATGGAATGATACATCTCAAAGGGTTAAGTTGATCCAGTGCGTACACCCAATAAGTAGGCCTGCCCTCACTTGTCATGAGTAGTACATCAGCACTGTTGAACTCTTACAACCTCTGCTGCTGCATGTCTGTTTCCATGGTTACACACCTTGTTTTGTGTCTAAAGCAACCCAGAAGATTCTGATTCCAGGAGGACCAAAGTTCAGTCAGCTGTCCAAAATCGCCTATGTCACCTTTCAGGGTAAGAACAACTGAGACCAACAAGCCCCGCTCTTAAACTTGACCCCTTTCTCTGTAAATGACCTCCTCAGTCTGTAGAAATGACCCCTTCAAGAAGAAATGAAGATGCATCTTGTTTATTCTGTCTAACTCACAGATGTGAGGGACATATTTGCCCACAGACACTTTTTCCTCTCTGTGGTACATCACACTACTGCACAAATAACTGATTCCACCCCCATAACTCACTACAGAAAGGTCACAAAGAAATAAAAGACACACAAACCTGCAGACAAACCTCTATGATGATGTGAACTGCCACAGCATAAAGATCAGCATGGTCAGCATGCACTGTGATTGGTTATCTCATCCTCTGCCACTGTCTTATTTCTCCTCATGTTGATATTACCCATCTCACCTGCCTACATGTTTTATTTCATCCGTGCTGTGATGTGGGGATGGAGTTTCTCTGTGAATTGTTGTAAGTGCATTTGTTTCTTACAAACACAGGAGATAGAAAGTAATTGGAATCAAATAAATGTGAACAAACCAGGCTGCTACAGCACACAGAGAAACAAAATTGTGGGTAAAATATGATCATTAGACAAGTAAGATAATCATCTTATGAGCAAATGCCAAATTCAGTTGCAGGAACTTGAAATTGCAGAACACAGGAATCAAAAAGACCCAACAAAATTATTTTGTTCGTCATTCCACTGTGTCTCTTGTTTTATTCAGTCCCAAAACTTTATTCACCACCTAAGAGGTGAGTCCTGACTGATACTGTGCTTTTTGTTCCTCAATAGGTACAGGTACTCAGTAGACCAATTCCCTGTGAACAACTTCCTACAGGATTATGAGGCCTTGACAATGTGTTCTGTCATGAGACAAGCTGTTAGTTTTCAGGGAAGTTCGGTTCAGCTCCCCTGCTCTTTGATAAGCCCCTTTTGAACTGATCTTTACAATCACCTCATGTATTTAAAATGTTTCATCAGCTTGGTTGGTTGACAGGCTGCTGAAAGGAAGGAAAGCAGCGCTGCAGTGTGTCCACCTCTAAGCCATCTGATGGGTTGTTATCAAGTGTTGCGACAGGTGTGTCAGTCTGTTGTAGGATTGATGCCAGGCGAGTTTTCTGTCTGTGTTTCTGTCAGACTGTGAGTGCAATGGTCACTCCAATCGCTGCAGCTTCATCGACTTCATCAACGTGGTCACGTGTGTGAGCTGCAAACACAACACACGAGGACAGAACTGTCAGTATTGTCGCCTCGGTTACTATAGAAATGCCTCAGTGCAGTTGGATGATGAGAACATCTGTGTCGGTCAGTAACACACACACACACACACACACGCACATGCACACACTCACACATTCAGGCAGCATGTTGCTGTACTGTTACCAGGTGGAGAAACTCTCACACTACTGACACCAAAACACAAAATAATACAACAGAAAATCCAAATAAAGTGGTGATGAAGAAGGTGATGATGATGGAAGTGTGTGCGTGTGTGTGTGTGTGTCTTCAGAGTGTGACTGTGATGTGCAGCGCAGTGTTTCTCCTCACTGCTCTGACTCTGGAGTGTGTCAGTGTAAACCTGGAGCCTCAGGCCGGCGCTGTGACACCTGTCTACCTGGATACACCTGGAGGGAAGGCGAAGCCCGCTGCACAGGTACACAGGGCAGGGTCAGCTGCTTACAGGAGCACACCTCAAGTTATTAGTAATGTTATTAAAAGTCAATAATCAATCACTGTCTTCTCTCAGCGAACATATGTGACGAGGAGCGTTTGATTTGTCAGAATGGAGGAACCTGCGTCAACTTCCAGCGCTGCGTCTGTCCAGACAACTTCACAGGTAAACACAGGATTGAATCACGTCACAGCTCAGGTTATGTTTGGGAGTGGGAGAAGATGATGTCACAGCTCAGGTGTCTGATGATGTCATGTGTGCAGGTTCATTCTGTGAGAACACCGTCTGTCTGAAGAAGAATGGTTGCCTCGACAACATAGCGGACTCCTCCTCCTCTCTGACCTCACACCTTTACCTCTTGACCCTCAGTCTGATGTGTGCCTCATTCTGTTGACCACGCCCACTGTCCAGAGGCCACGCCCCGTTAAGGTTGCAGAAGAACTGTGACATTTCACATGACACAATGAGCTTCTTTTTTTCTCCTTCACAACTAAACAGAAAAGTTTGATCATTCTGTCCTGTGATGAGTTGGTTGTTTGTTCCAGAATGCGAAGAGGAATCAGTTATTGATCACAGATCATACTGAAATCAGTAGGCTCACAATGAAAAGTCTGAATTCAGACATAAAGTGTCAGTAAAACCACACATTAACGTTGGAAACAAGATGACTTTAAAAGTAAAATATCTGGATAGTTTCGAAACTCACACCTTGAATCATTTCTAGTTTGTGAAGAAAACCAGTTAGTAACATATAATAACAAATACGATAGATACACTTAAATTACAGGTACCAGGGGACTAATAACCAGAAATGTGTTTGCTTATAGTTCAACAGCTGAAACTCAACTTTATCTCACTCAGGTTTGTTGTCAGCAGCACAGAAACAAACGTCTGCACATAGAAAACAACTGGACAAAACTGCTTTCTGTCTGATTGGGCCCCAAGGAGGTCAAATGTCACTGAACCTCTCTCTCTCTCACACACACACCTGAATTGCCTTTCGTTTATTGGTTAAAGTGTTTTTGTAAATAATTCCAATTCAGCAGTCAACCTCTGACCTCCAGGATGTTATGAGAAAACGGAAGCTGAGTTCACAGATATCACAGTTTCATTGTGTTTCTGCTCTGTCATCAGCCTCACACTTCAGAATCTACTGCCATATTTCTGTAATCCACCAGGAATCTTGACTGCAAATAAATCTTAATTGCTAAAACATCCTGTTGAGTGAACACATCCGGATGTGAGGCTGATGAGACTGAAAGGAAAAAGGGAAAAAGAAAGAGAAGAAGAAACCCGACATGAAGAAGACTGTCCGTCATTTCAACATGTGTCAGTGATCAATAAACAGGAGTGTAAAAAGTAATAGAGAGAAAAGGGGAAAAAACATGTCAGTCTCACTTCTATAAAGAAGACACATCTGTTATTATTAAACTGAGTCTATGAGCGACTGATCTGATCACATCCTTTTTTTAGGGGAAATAAGGCGGCTTAAAGTACATGTGTTCAACACAGCTAGATGGAAGCAGATAAAACAGAAACCAACAGTACAAAGGGTTCATAAAACAAATCAATTAAAATCGTCTGACTAAAACACAGTAGCTGACCCTGAATAATAAAGAAATTATTTCTTTACTTTCTATACGTTTTATTATAACATTCATGTTTATATAGATATTAACTATTTTATATTCATCATCGGTGATAAATCATCATATTGTCTTCTGTCTCTATGAGCAACGTAGCAAGTCAGTGTGCGCCAGTGAGTTCGATGTTTCAATAAAGTTTTTTAATGACGTCCGGTCTGTGACGTAATCAGAGCGCGCCGCAAGCGGCTGATCCGCCGGTAGGATGAGACGCACCGGAGCGGCCCTGCTGTTCGGAGCGGGACTTGGAGCCTCGCTGAGACACCTGTGGAGCGTCGTTGACGGGCCGGAGGAGGAGGAGAGAGTCGGACTGCTGAGCAGAGTCCCGGTGGTCCCGATCCCGAGAGTCCAGGCCTCCGAGCTGACGGTGTGTGTGTGTGTGTGAATGTGAAGTGTAACACAGACTGTAATCTGAGCGATTTACAGGGTCATTTTCAGTTTTCAAGGACATTGAGGTCAGTTCAGAAGTTCACAGACACACGGTTGTAATTTATGTAATAAGAAGGAGAAGAAGAAGAACTACAAAGTGTGAGGTTTCTGAATTAAAGTACAAGTTTGTGCCAGAACATAAAAAGTGAAGAGGGGTCCTGGTCTTGGAGGACCACAGGTCCTGGAGGTTGAAGTGGAGCCATGCTGGCAGCATCATCTCCAGACCAGTCAGATTTGTGGGTGAGCTGTGGGGTCCAGGAGGGGGTCAGGACAAGGAGCTCAGAGGGCAGAGGGACAGATCTGTGGTCTCCAGGTCTGCTTGTCATTGGCTTCTGGGAGGCAGTGAGGAAGGTGGAGGTGTCGAAGCATACTGTGATGAGCACCACGCTTGGGGCTGGATGATGACTGGATCATCAGCCTGTTTGGATCATTTCAACATTTTTCTTTTTGCCCAGGTGAGTCCAGGTGGGTCAGCGGTGGTGATGAAGTATGGCTTCCCCTCACTGGCCAACATCAAGACCAGAGAGTCCTACGTCACCTCATACGACCCCCGCACACGCACTGCATCCTGGGTAATAGAGAGGTTAAACCCCACCACCCTGAGTGGCCCATCAGACAGAAAGTTCTGCGAGTTTAAAGAGGATGAGAGGTGAGACAGAGGTGAACAGGAAGACAGGTAAAAGTAGGCTGTCATACAGGAAATTTGCAGTTCATGTAGTTCTTCCTCAATAACTTGTCCCCCACAGCGTCCACATGTTTCACAGAGCCACCAACGCTGACTACAGGGGAAGTGGTTTTGACAGAGGTCACCTGGCCGCTGCAGCCAATCACAAGTGGAGTCAGAAAGCCATGGAGGACACCTTCTACCTGAGCAATGTCGCACCGCAGGTACAAAAATAAATATACACACACACACATTGTGCAACAGCTGGCATCAGTTCTGGTCACAGGACAACATTTTACAGGTAAACTTTGTTACAGCGTGACTACCTGACGTCTGTACTACAACTACAGTTTAGCTCAGGGTCTTCCATGTGATGAAGGCAGCTCTCTTTAACCTGTTAGATCACCACGGTAACTGATGCTGCTCACCTTGCTGGTCCGGAGGAGGTTGTGTTCATGGTCTCATATTAAAATGGGTGCAAACATAACTGCTTTTTCACTGATCCCCCTCCTTTAAAGATAAATAGATAGATAGATAGATACTTTATTGATCCCAAGGGAAATTCAAGCATCCAGTAGCCCATTACAGCAGTGTAGGTTAGTCAAAAAGTAAGCAAACAACCAAACAAGGCCTAATGTTAGTGGAAAAAATAGACTAAACATACTAAATAAACTAACATGTGCTACATAAAGTACAACAGAGTGCAGACAAAGCAGGTCGACCAGACTGACTGTGTGTGTAAAACCAGAGGCTAAAGAGCCACAGTGTAAACACATGTAAACACATTGTTACTCAGAAATGAGTTATAAAGTGCAGGTTAACTGTGCCAAACAACATAAGGTAAGTGGAATAAATGTCCAATAAATAAATGTGATTATTACACCTGATGTGACTCTCAGACTGTCGCTGGGATCGTGACCCCTGAACACCCAGAGATGTGTTGTAGAGTCTAATGGCCAGCAGGACAAACGAGTTCCTGAGTCTGTTTGTGGAGCAGGTCAGAGACAGCAGCCTGGTGCTGAACACACTCCTCTGACTGATCAGAGTCCTGTGCAGAGGGTGGGAGGCGTGGTCCAGGATGGACAGGATCTGATCCAGGGTCTGTTTTTCTGCTGCTGACACCACAGAGTCCAGCTCTGTGCCCACCACAGATCCTGTCCCCCGCACCAGTCTGTCCAGCCGTGTTGCGTCCCTCTTCTTGATGCTGCCTCCCCAGCACGCCACAGCACAGAAGAGGACATCAGCAGTAGTTTTTTGCAGATGTTAAAGGACCCCAACCTCCTCAGGAAATACAGACGACTCTGTTTTTTTCCTGTGGATGGTCTCCGTGTTCACTGACCAGGCCAGTCTGTCATCCAACTGCAGATCCAGGTACTTGTACGTCCTGACCACCTCCACCTCCGTGCCTTTGATGGAGACCGGTGTGGGATGGGTTCTGTTCCACCTGAAGTCAACCACCAACTCCTTGGTTTTGGATGAGTTGAGTTGCAGCTTGTCAGCCCTGCAACATTCGGCAAAGTCCCCCACCAGGCTCCTGTACTCCCCTTCCTATCCATCCTCAATGCATCCCATTATCACAGTATCGTCTGAGTACTTCTGCATGTGGCAGAGCTCCAACTGGTAACGGGAATCAGCTGTATAGACTGTGAACAGGATCGGGGAGAGCACTGTGCCTTGAGGTGCTCCAGTCACCCAGCTTAACAAACTGCGGTCTCTCTGAGAGGTAATCCTCGATCCAGGAGATCATGTGTAGGTCCACTCTCATGTTGTGCAGACTTTCTGCTTCCTGTCTGTAACAGAACTAAGAAATCATCAGGTTTAGTTAACACTTCAGCTTCACACTGACAGGCTGCTCCTGCAGCTAAAAGGCTGAGTACATATTGATTAGTCTGTTGGTACTTATCATCATATTCAATCAATAAAAAAATCATTTCACTTTGATCAACCTGTCCTTCGGTGTGGGACAGAGTTAGATCTGAATGCAGGTCTTCAGTCTGTTGTTTCAATGTGTTGTGTGGATTCCAGAGTCTCAGAGGCACCAAGTGGTAAAATACATCAGTTAACTAATTTACACTGTCAACAGCACTCAGCCCTCTGGTCTTATTTACACCAACAGATCTTTTAGCTGTAATGTGTTTAATTGTCGTCGTAGCTCTCAGTTATAACCGTGGACTGGAGGAGGCAGTCTGTGATTGGTCCATTTGGTGCAGAAGAAAAGCGACACATTACCAAATGCTGCTTTGTATTGAAAAAAAAAAGTTGGTAACACAAGTCATGATACTCGGTTTGTGAAGCCAACAGCAAACAAACAGTCTTAGTTACTGGGGTAACCCCCAGTAACCACCACCCTCCCCCCCATCATCCCCGTCAGCTTCCATCTGAGGACTTGATCGTCCAGTCAGGGAGTTTGAGTCTGCAACTGATGGATGAGATGATTTGATTGATCTGATTTTCCAAGCTGGAGTTCAGGATTAAACTCAGTCTGTTAAACCTGCGTTCTGAACCAGAACACCTGACTGACTGATGTTTGTTGTTTGTTTTGAGAACCCTCACCTGAACCAGAACGCCTGGAACAATCTGGAGAAACTGTGTCGCTCTCTGACCAAACGCTACCTGAATGTGTACATCTGCACCGGACCACTCTACCTGCCCAGGTAACCTCTTTGCTTCTCAGTCTCTGTCTGAGTGCTGTGTGGGAGGGGCACCACGACAGCATCATCAGGTGTGTGTGTGTGTGTGTGTGTGTTGCAGGCAGGAGGTTGATGGGAAACTCTACGTTCGATATCAAGTTTTAGGCAGAAACCACGTTGCTGTGCCAACTCACTTCTTCAAGGTGAGCTCACCAGGCTGCAGGTGATGATGATGATGATGATCACGATCACCTGTCAGTGCATGAGTTCACCTGTCCTCCATCTCCTCAGGTGCTGATCTTGGAGCAGGCAGATGGCAAGGGTGTGGAGCTTCGGTCATATGTTCTACCAAATGAACCAATAGAGGAGAAGGTTCCTCTGGAGCATTTCCTGGTTCCCATAGAAACCATCGAAAGAGCATCAGGACTCTTGTTTGTTCCCAACATCATGAAGAGAACGAGCAGCCTGCAGGCGATCACCAGTCAGAGATGAGCAATACGACCCTCAATCCACTGCTGCTGCTGCCTCCAACAGGACTGCATTACCCACAATCCTCTGCTGCCGAATGAACTACAGTTTGTGTTTGTAGAAAAATCGTGAAATGTTTGACAATTAAGTGAAACTGTGATTCAAGATTGTTTTTTGGTTTTTTTTTACTGCTAATGAAAATCAGTAATCAATAATTCGGTTATTTAAATGTCCAGTTATTGACTTTTGTGTTCAGGCACAAAATGCAGCGGCGGCTTTAATGTCATTAGTCACTTATGGATCTGTTCAATATTTGTAGACAGCAGTAGCAGATTACGCTGTTAGATCGATTATTGATCATAGATCAGGTTGTTGTCACAAAAAGAAGCTCAGGCAAACGACATGAAAAGACTAATTTCATTAAAAAATGAAACATAAAACATGAAACATCTGATGGCCGGATAATCAATTCATCAGGACCATCAAATTAAAAGTCACAGCTTTCCATCTGGAACAAAACGAGTCAGTCAGGTGAGACCAAGACCAGTGAAGCAGAGGTGGAGCCAGCAGGTCTGTGCTCTTTGTGTCACGGGTGGTTTTCGACTCCACGTCTAAGTCCTGATTGAGTGGAGGTTGGTTAACTGTTGTCCACCTCCATGCACTCATCCTCTGAGGTGAAGATCTCAGAGAGGAGGTAGCTGGACTCCTGCTGCACCGCCTCCCGCATTTCCTGCTGTGCCTCCTCGGTCCTCAAGCTCCACAGTTTCTCCTTCAGGACAGGAACGACTTTCAGCTGCAGGAAGTCGATGATCTCTGACCAAACAGGAAGAGGAAGTTACAAACACCCTGAAGTAGACCTGAAGAGGATGTTTTACATCAAGTATTTCACAAAGTATTTCTGTATGGAAAAAGTATTCCAGTACTGACCGGTGTAGGATAAAGTGGCCCAATTGGGAACTCTGAAAACTTTCAGTCTATGGAAACTCTTCTGAACACACACAGAAGTGGCATTCCTGAAACACAACAAAACTGCAGTTAGAAGAACTCAGCTGCTGAACACGTTGGGACGTCCCCTCACTGTCGCAAACGTGTCCATACTGCATGGTATCAACGACAAACACCATCATCATCGTCATAAACACTGCAGGTACAAGATATTACTACTGCAGTAGTACTGCTGCTGTAAGTTGTTTTCTATGCTGTGGCTGCACGACTGTACACTATAGAACAAATGTGACTTAAAGGACTTTTGGATTGAATCAACGATCCTACAGACAAGACAGGAAAGTGAGCAAGTGAACACCTGCTCACCACCAGAGTGAGTCTCAGATCTGACTCTGGATCAGTCTGACCTTTGACTCACCCGACAGTCTGAGCGACCTCATCCCAGTTGATGTCCGCTACGTCGTCCACACTCATGTTGTACAACCTGAAATACACAAACGTTACAGGTCACAGCACTCTGCTCATCCACAACAAACTTGGAAAGGTTTGCCTTCATGGAGCTGTTGGGACTCTTTCAGATACCATCAGGTCATCTTTGGCAGCCAAACAAGTGAAAACCCTTAAAAACATCAGTCTGATAAGGCCTTCATTTAATGTGTTGTTAATGTAAAGAAGAAACTTTTTCAAATCCTTTAATTAATGGTGTCTAAAGCATCCTGTATTAGCCTGTCATAACAAATGTGGTCACGTGACACCTCGCTGCCGTGTCGGCACAATCCCACACGTGTCAAATCGCACACGTGTGTCCTGTTTCATCCTTCTGATCTTACGTGTTGATGAGGTGGATTTTAAACTGAAGTCCTTCAGCTCCTCGGCTGCTGCCGCCATGTTGAAAGAGTCTTGTCTTCAGGATGGTGAACCTGAAACACATAGATGTCATACACCTGAGCTGCTGGGCATCTGGGCACCTCAAAACCAGAACTATGGTACCAGTAAAGTACCAGAAAGGTAAAGTCCAGTACCACAGCCAGCAAGTATACTGACCACTTAAGCCGGCACTGGCTCCAGGATCTGGTCCCAACCTGGTGGCTGATCTCCTTCCAAGGCAAGTTGTTACACAGCTGGTCTCTGCTCAGACCAGAACCTTCAGAACTCTGCCGGACCAGACCCTCCAGGTGAGTCTTCACAGCCTGCTTTAACTTGGACTCCTCATCCGAACTCCATGGACCACGACATGCAGCTTTTTCAAGTGAACACACAGCCAACATTTCAATCCCGTGAATTCATCACAATAAACATCAAGTTCTAACCGGCAGGTTCTGAGTTCTAACAGAACAGAACCTCAGGAGTCAGTGTTTACCCATGCTGACGAACCGTTTCTGCACAGCGAAGACGCTGCGGCCCATCTTCTCTGAGATCATCCTCCAGTTGTTCCCATGGAGGTTCTGTAGCTTCACCAGAGAATGCATCTCCTCCTCTGAGAACCTGACAGAGGAGACCCACAGTTGGAACACAAAGTTCTGCAGCCAGAACGTTCTGGCTGAGCTTTAGGGACATACAAACATAAAGAACAGGAGGTTCTTGTCTGAGAACAGACAATGTTTGACCTCTTACCTTCCCAGGTGGTTCCTCTCGTCAAAAATCTTCTTGGCTCTTGTGTAAACTTGCTGACATGTCCGAGGAATCCCCTCAGCTGGACGGATGGACAGGCAGACAGACAGAGAGACAAGACAGGAAGACTGTCACATTGCTGCTGATGATGATGACGGTGATGATGAGTGTCTACCTACCAATCCTCTGCAGGAAGTGATGTTGTGCTTTTAGCCTCTTGATCTCCGCCTCCTGGTCTTTGAACCTCTCAGGAAACAAAAGCTGATTGGCTGAGCTGATGCCGGTCAGAGCCAGGAAGTCTGCGACATTCTGTCTGATGAGCAGGTTCTCCTCCTGGGAGCACCGCCCGTGACGCAGAGGCACACCTGGATGTGGGGAAACAGTTGCACTTACAGTACCTTATTGTTTGAAGAGTTGGCAGTATTGGTATGTTGTTTGTGATATTAGTACCTCATTGTTTGCAGTATTAGTACCTTGCTGTTTGAAGTTCTTGAAGCGTGGCAGATCGTATCTCAGCAGTTTACTGATCTGGTCATCTGATTTATTCTTGATGTCTGGAATAAACTCCTGAAGTTCCTCCAACAGTGGATCTGCATCTATAGCTTCTCTTCTCCTTCTCTTTACACCTCGTTTTCCTCCTTTCATCATCATCCTCTCTCTCACCATCTCTCCCTTCCACTGCTGTTTTCTTTTCTTCTTCTCTTC
This sequence comes from Scatophagus argus, assembly GCF_020382885.2. NCBI lineage: Eukaryota > Metazoa > Chordata > Actinopteri > Scatophagidae > Scatophagus > Scatophagus argus. Next base: position 94,299 of record NC_058496.1, read on the forward strand.
CACAGTCTGGCCTTCCTGTGACATCGCTTTCCCAATACTTTCATCTTTCTCCTTCTTCATACTAGTGCTGGTGGTTTTTGTGGAAACCAAGGAATGCATTTCCCTGTTGTGGTCTGTTGTTACCATCACATCCCTCTTCTCACTCAGCTTCTTCTTGTCTTTCTTCTTCTTCTTTTCTGTCTCATTCATCTCTATGTGAATCTGTGTCTCCTCCTCCTCCTCCTCCTCCTCCTCCTCCTCCTCCGTTCTCTTCTTCTTCTCTACCTTCTGACTGCTCGTACCTCCATTAGGAGCGGAAGGAGGAAGACTGAGCTCTTCTTCCTCACTCTTGTTTTTTCTCTTCTTCTTTTTCTTCTTCTTCATCTCCACTCTCTCAGGTGTGTCGATGTCAACAGATGGAGGACACTCTTCCAGACTGTCTGACCTCCTCCTCTTCTTCTGAGGGGACGGAGAGAAAAGGGCTGCAGGAGGTTTCATGACAGGAGGAGGAACAGCAAAAGGAGGACAACCAGACTGATGCTGTCGATCCGTCTGCTGTTCAAGCTGTCAGAGAAGAAACAAACTTCAGAAGGAAGCAGGACGATACCAACAGTTCACACCCGCAGTGATGGCACTACATACTAATACAGATACCAGAAATACCACAATGTATTGCCTCAGGGTTAACAACCAACAGACAGCAGACATCTCCAAGCGTCCACATTTGATGGTAAAATGGACTGCATTTATACAGATTTCTTCTGGTCTGGGAGTCAAACACCAACATGAGCCAGCATGCAGGATACCATGCAGTTCCACCTGCCCATCAGGAGCGTTAACCATTCACACACCTGTCGGTCAGTGGTTCAGTATTTTGTCCCAGGACACTGAATGCAGGTGATTGAAGCAGCGGCCTTCTGAGAAATGGATGACTGCTCTTCCTCCTGAGAACTGATTGAGCTGGAAAACACACGGCCACAGAGCTGAAAACAGGGTGTTTGTGGGAGCTCAGGAACCTGTTTGGAGGTCCTGGTTCTCCCAGGATAGCTGAACTCCAAACATCTACAATCTGATGCTTTGCTGGAGATGAAAGCAGCCAACAGGACAGAGAGGAGCTCAGATGAGCTCCGACATCCACACAGACAAATGAACACAACACGTATATTGACCGAAACAAAAAAAACAACTATTTACTACACTCTGAGTAGTTTTACTTACAGTACATTTGTTGATAGTGCATACATGCTTTTATATGTAGTGGAGTATGTTCGATCTGCTACTCCTCAAGGAAAGGATTTAGATCAGGCATCTCAAACTGGTCCACAGGAGGGCCGGTGTGGCTGCAGGTTTTTGTGCCAACCAACCAAGAGCACACCGTTTGACCAATCAGCTGTCTGAAGACGGAGATCAGTTGATTAAATGAGTCAAGTCTGGTGTGCTGCTACTTGGTTGGAAAGAAAACCTGCAGCCACAGCGGCCCTCCTGTGGACCAGTTTGAGATGCCTGATTTAGATGCTTCTTCCACCGCTGTGTGAATACGTGTATGTACGGTTGCTTGTTTCCCTCGCGAGATTTGGCACAAGCGAAGCCCCCCTCATTTTAAGCCCCTCATTTTCCTCAACAAAGACGGCTGGGAGAAACACAAACACGTCAAAGCAAACCGATTGAACACAAGTGACGAATGTTCTTCGGGATTACATTAAGTCATTCTGTGAACATTAGTTATAAAGCCCCGTCCGTTGCTCTGTAGGCCGCCATGTTGTTGTAGTCAGCTGATGATAACTTGTTTGCTAACTGACCGACACATTTCACTTCGTTTCAAAAATCCGCTCTGATTCTGATTGTCTTTTCGCTTCTAAACACAATCAGTAAATCGATTTTACCATCTCAAACACTTTAATCGACTCACCGCTTCCTCTGGTGCCGCACGTGCGAGGAACGGCAGAACGACGCTTGTTTATTTCCTGTTTCCAAGCAGCGCGTGCGCAATAAGAGGTGGTAAAGGCAGAGGTATCCACGCTGGTTGAGTTTCCTGATTCCAGTTCTCTCTCACACACGAAGTTCTTTCTACCGGATGCTTAACTTAAATACTGCGCTTTAGCAATGTACTTGTTTTATATATTATATATATTTTGTTGAAATATTCTGACTGATGTAAAAAAGATTTCCAGGACAGAAATGTTTTTACAAGATAAAAATACTGCTCACAGAGCAGTGAGTCTTCAGATAAGAGTGGTAAGTGGTTCCAGTGTGTAGCATTTATGAAGTATAATATTTATCATTATATTTTCATTCGTGTATAATCAGCTGAAATTAAGAATTGTTGTGTCTTCATTACCTCAGAATGAGAGGGAGAAGCTCCTCTGGCGGAGTCTGCCATGTTACACCACCATGTTTCACACATTTATTGTCTTTAGAGGCCAAGTTAGGGTGAAATGAGGGGTATTCCTTTGGTTTCAACCTGCGACCTCGCCACTAGATGTCATTAAATCCTACACACTGGGCCTCTAATCTATCTTAGCCATTAATTCATGTGTTCAAATAAATAAAATAAATAATTCTAAAATAATTTTTCTCCTCTATTCTGCATTAATCAGTTTGTGAAAGTGAAATAAAACTAGAAATCAACTCTTTGTTTGTTAAAATATGTTTTATTTTATCAAAAGGGAAGATATAGACTAACCCTTACAGGAAGAACCGATCCACAGAGGATGTCATATCTTCTGTGGTCCACACAGCTCTCACCCGCCTAGAGAATAAAGACTCCTATGTCCGTCTGCTCTTCGCGGATTTTACATCAGCTTTCAATACAATCATTCCGCAGACACTGATCCACAAACTCAGTACACTCGGACTGAGCTTCACCGTCTTCAACTGGGTCCTGGACTTGCTGACGGACAGGCCGCAGACCGTGAAGATCCATGACAGCTCCTCCCCCATCACCCTCAGCACCGGCTCTCCCCAGGGCTGTGTGCTGAGCCCCCTCCTGTTCACCCTGCTAACACACGACTGCTCAGCACAACATCCAAGCTGCCTGATCGTCAAGTTTGCAGATGATACAGCAGACGCGTTGTCAACAGCGACGAGTCCAACTACAGGCAGGAAGTGGAACACCTGGAGGGTTGGTGCAGGGAAAACAGGGAGGTGAGATGATCGTGGACTTCAGAAGGGGCAGACATCTCCCCCTTCCTCCCCTGTACATCGGAGGGACAGCGGTGGAAGTGGTCTCCAGCTTCAGGTACCTGGGCGTCCACATAACGGACGACCTCACCTGGAGCGACAACACATCCTGTCTCATCAGGAAGGCACACCAGCACCTCTACTTCCTCAGGAGGCTGAGGCGTGCCGGACTGGGGAGCTCAGTCCTGACATCCTTCTACAGATGTGTGGTGGACACACTCACTTTATATATACAATGTATATATCTAGTCCCAGCCTAGTCAAGCGAGCATGAACTGATGAAGCCTCTTGGATGAGAGGTGAAACGTCTTCAAAGACAAATAACTAAGTCCAGTTGCATTCGATTGAATTTCCTTGAGATAACCATGACCTGGATGAATGAGAATATTCACAGGCTACAATGTATATAGTTTTCTACACATGTACATACCTGCATTTTAAATTTTTTAAAGAAATTTGAACACAGTTTTTGTAAATACCTGTACTTTTTGAGATTTTAGTTTTTGTTTATCCTATCTTTATTGTTATCCTATTTTTTATACTTCGCACTTTTCTCCTTTCTTGGTCGGGAATACTGCATGTGCAATGTCTGTAAGAACAAGAATTTCCCTCCAGGGATAAATAAAGGAATTCTGATTCTGATTCTGAGAGCCTCCTGTGCTCCTGCATCACTGTGTGGCACAGCAGCTGCTCTGCAGCAGAGAAGAAGTCTCTGCAGAGGGTGGTGAAAGCTGCACAGAAGACTGTGGGACGCAGCCTGTCCACCACCACAGACATTTACACCTCCAGGTGCAGGAAAAGGGCCTCCTGCATCATGAAGGACCCCACCCACCCCTCACACAAACTGTTTGCCCCTCTCCCCTCAGGCAGGAGGCTGCGGAGCATCAAGAGCAGGACCACCAGACTGAGGAACAGACTGTTGAACTCTGGAGGTCTTCTGTAGCCCCTGCTGCTACCCCATCCCCATCACACCACACCACACCACACACACATCACACCCCCCAGCTAATCCAAGCAGTTTCATCAGTCCCAGAACTGATGACTCTGCTTGGATTAGCAGCAAAACGTCTTCAAGCCAATCTTCACAAGTCCAGACGCCTTGCTTTAACTCTTTGAGTGAATGTCTGTAATAAACTGAAAACACTTTAAAACAAGAAGTGTTCACACATTATTGCTTGAGTAAATGGTACATGGTCTCACAGAGGACTTCTTATGGCTCAATTAAAGTAGTTGGAATATAGTTTCATATATTGCTACTGAACTACAACATTTATTATCACCATCAGGCATAGTTTTATTAACTTTCATTGTAAAGTGCAGGCCTGGTGTTTGTCACCATATGAGCAGGTAGCAGGTGAGGAGATTTTCCTGTGTCTGACATGTTAAGGATAAATAGAAATAAGCAGAGGAAGATTAACGGCCATTCATTTTATTTTCAGAAAATCACGGAAATTGAAAATACATGAATAAGGTACAGTATACAGTCTGTTTTGTTTTTTGTTTTTTGTTTTTTTTTTAATGCCCTCACTCTGTTTCTCTGTCACTATCTGGTATCACAGGGCCTTACGAGTACAAATCAAATGCAGCATGAATTCCTGCAGGGGAAAAGACTGTATCCTTAATTATGCGCCCTCCCCGTGAGTCATGTGATCTGCCAGGTGCAGGTGACCTGTGTTTCTTACCAAAACTCACCAGATTCCACAGAAGAGCATTTTAGTTTTCTCCTCATGAAACTTTGACTTTTTCTGTTGGGTTTGTTTGGACGAGTCAGATTCACCAGAGGGTTCGGGTTAGTTAATAAATGTGTGAACGGCACCTGTTCACAGGCAGGTGAACACCTGTTATTAACAGAATATAACTCTGACTGTTTGTGTTTCGCTCTTAAAAATGCTACCAGACACTTTGCAGAGCTTTAGGTCAGAGAGATGACTGATCTCACAGTGTGCGTTAAAACCGTATTAGTTCAGATGTTACTGATGTGTCATCAGAGAAAAACTGGACAGTCACAGACATACAGAGAGAAAACCATTCTCTGTTCATGACTAAGGTAAGAGGTATTAGATAAGTTATCGAACTTTATAAGCTATCCAGTAGTCCACTCTCAGGTGGACAGTGGATGCTCACCCGGACAGAGACGGATGAAAATCAGAACAAGTCAAACTGAAAATACACAGGTAGCAGGATGTGGATCAGAGTAACTCTGATCTATAACGTTCTGAGTATTCAAACTCCACACATAACCTTTCACTGGAAGGACCCTGTCCCTGCTGTTCTCAGCTCAGGTGTGTCTACCACAATCAGTTTGGAGTCAGAGGTTTCCACAGTGTGTGAATCATCTGTTCAAAAACATCCTGACAGGTTGACAACAATTCAGCCAAAGCAGCCTATCAGAAGGTGCTCCTCATCAGTGATGATGACAGTGGTGGGAGGAGCCAGCTGTGTGTGTTTGAAGAGAAGCTCGCTGCTCGTCCATCCTCCTGGACTGAGCTCTCTGAATCAAAGTGAAGAAATCCTCCTGACCTTCAGGAGCCGAATGAAGAACGTCATCAAGATCAGGAAGAGAACATCTCTGATCATCCATCCTGTCAGACTGCAGGAAGACAGGCAGACAAACAGGCAGGCATGTTGATAAAAAGGTAAACAGAGAGAGAGAGGGGCAGATGGTCAGGGAGACAGGCAGACAGACAGAGAGAGAGAGAGACCAACAGACAGGCAGACAGAGAGACAGTGAGTAAGGCCTTGACCACATGAATACAGAAAATCTTCTTAACGCTGCTCTCAGCTGTGAGCACGCTGTAGCCACAGCACTCCAATGCCCTGCTCTTCATCTCTGGAGACTTTAATCATGCAGCTCCTTCAACCTCTCTAACCTCATTCACCCAGTATGTTACCTGCCACACCAGAGACAGTAAAATACTGGACCTTTTCTATGCCAACACCAAGGAGGCATATGCATCACTCCCCCTCCCTCCGCTGGGCAGAGCTGATCACAACCTGGTGCTCCTCCAGCCTATGTACAAACCTCTGGAGCACAGCAGCCAGCTGTGACCCGCACAGTGAAAAAAGGGTCTGATGAAGCTGAATGATGATGGACGTGTTAAAGGACTGTTTTAGCTCCACTGTGTGGGAATTTCAAGAATTTCCCTTCAGGGATAAATAAAGGAATTCTGATTCTGATTCTGATTCTGAAGTCTTCAGTGATGCCCACGGGGAGGACATTAACAGCCTGACTCACAAAATCTGTGCAATAATTAATCCATCCACTAACCATAACCTGTGGAACTCTAGTGTAAATAGTTTTTCTGTACTGTGTACAGCTGCAGGTACGTGTTTCCAGTGTATTTATTCTTTCTGAATGCACATCTTACTCTTAGTTTTGCATGATCTTCACCCTCTGTATCTCTTTGGCTGCTGTAACACTGCAGTTTCCAAGTTATGGGACTATTAAAGGATTATCTTATCTTATCTTAATGGATATTTCCTCTATCAATGTTTATAAAATAAATAACATTAAAGGATGTTAAAATGCACACGCTGTGGACAAAGTAATAACAGAGAAGAAATCTATGGTCTCTCATAACTTAATTAGAGTGAGTAGCTGCTGGTCAAAGATCACTGGTTGATGGTCAGTTCTTCACCTGAACAGGTATCATATAGCCTGCTGTTACGACCCTGAGGAGTAAACCTTCCTGCACCTCTTCTCCCTGTGCTTTTATCACTTCTGATTCCAGCCAGATCCCTCTAACTCAGCCTCCAGTTGGCTCTTTGTTGGTTTCCACCATCCTGTTGTTAATTCACCAGCCGTCAGTTTGTGTTTGACCCCACCTTCACCTGCCACCGCTGACTGAAAGTCTACAGTGTCTTCACACAGTATAAAAAACAAAGCAGCCTAAACTTCCTGATGAAAGTCTGAAAGTGAACAGAGGCGCTTTTCACAGCTAAAAGCCTCTGAATGTTTCAGTTCATACGGTGAAGACAAATGTCACATTTGTGTCATTATGTCTCTCCATAAAAGCTGAAGCTGCTGATACAGAGGATCATGCTGGTACCTGGTAGTGTATGAGCATGTAGTAGAAGTCCAGAGTAGGCGGGCTAGGCTGGTCAGAGCTGCAGGCCCCACAAAGAGCAGCTGGTCCTGGGTCAGGGAGCAGGCTGAGGCTGGCTCTTTGGTCCTCCAGTCTCTGACCCTGACACTCCAGAATCAGATCCAACAAGGCATCTGGTTCCTCCTGCTGGCCGCTACGATGCTACAACAACAACACCGCCAGCAGCCGTGGGTAAGAGATGAACAGCTGGGCTAGAAAATATCTGTCTCTTTAATAAAAACCCACAAGAAGCGGATATAAAAATCAAAAAAACGTAGAGAGAAGTCAACTATAAACAGCTGTTCTGCTTGTTGTTTAAGTTTGATATTACCTTGCTCCTTGAAGTCATGGCTCTGGTCCTGGAGCTCAGAGCAGAGCCCAGGCTCTGACCCCGGGGTCTGATGGAGCTTTCTTCAGGGCCTGGACCTGGTCCAGGAGTCACAAGGTCTCCCAGGGTCCGAAGGGTCCTGAGGGGAGAGGTGGAGACTGAGTTCCTGCTGCTGGCCGCTGAGTGAGGAACAGCGCTGGTGTTGCTGGGACTACATCCTAGCCCGGTTTCCAGACTACCATTATGGTGGAGGGGTGGAGAGCATTTGGATGTCATTGGCTCGATCCTCCCATTCTGGGTGGGAGGAGGTGCACCTGAGAAGTTTTTATCAGCCATGTTGGAGGTGTGGGTGGGGCAAAATCGTTATTCTCATAAGTGGATGGAGTTAAACCTGGACAGAAAGAGAGTGGAGCAAGAAGTGAAACAAAGATCCATCTGGAGAGTCACACATCAGGTAACGTGGTCCTTTGACCTCCTGGAACGCAGCAATGGGCAACAGATAATCCAGGTTGAGATCTGATGTGATCAGACACACGATGGACAAACTATCTTATCTTAAGGGCCATTCAGTAGCAGTAGCATCATCTTCCTCAGTTTTCTCTGTTGGAAAAGAATTGTGGATGTTTAAATTTCCATTTTTCTGGCATCAAAATTTTGACAGACTCAATGTTAGTTTGCCACATTTCATGATCAAAAGCTCCAGAGCAGTCTCTGAATGAACCAGGTGAGATGGTTTTATAACTGCTGTTTCTAGGGTCAATAATAACTGAACCTTATCTTTTAAGCTAACATGAGAAGAAGTCCGCCTGTTAAGGAAGATCATGTGATATGCACATGCAGGCTTTATATAGCAGAGCGCTGAAGTGCTTTCTCAGCGGTTTTTATCAAATTATCTTTTCATTTCAAATTCTCTTATTATTTATGTTGATATTATATTGTGACAGGGAGATGTTATTTCCTGTTTTATTTTTTAAAATGTATGTGTTGGCTCTCACTGATAACTGGTGAAGATTCAGTCCTCCTGTAGAGGTTATTTCAACTGTCATTTTTCCTGCCCCGATGAAGGTCCGAAGGGGTAACCTGGAAAACTCAGACATATAAAGACTTAGACTGTATAATTCTATGGTCTAGTCCTCTTTCTTCCCTTATGAGGACTTGTATATAGCTTTATAGTGTACTATTTTTACTTACCTTGTAAATTGTTAATTTATTTTACCTCTACACTCTTTTGTAACTGTTTTTGCACTCCTCTTCTGTCCTTGTGAGCTGCCACAACAGGTGGATTTCCCCACTGCGGGATCAATAAAGTTCATCTTATCTTATCTTAAACACAAAGTGTTTGTTATGCTTTATGCTTCGTCTTCTTGTGTCTCACTTGGTGTGTGTATTGTTTACAGGTCATGTACTCTTCTGATAAATGCTATGGACCACACGCCTGCTCAAGACATCACTGTAACCTGCGATCTGACCCTCCTCACCCGCTCCATCACACCCAACACCTCATCACAGGGGGATTGTACTGCTGGTCAGAGTTCATCTCAGGCTAAGCCTTGTTGTTCTGATTAGTCCCTTTCACACGGCCTGTTCAAGTGTTGCTGTTGTGCAGTCATTATGCCTCACTGTTCAGTTTTAAAGATCTGGAGAGGGAAGGGGGATTCATTTCTGTTGAGCCTCTGATGCCTGTGTAAAAATGACATGCTGGTGACGCCTTGATAAGCGTAATGTGTGCAACTCATAACCAAGAGATTAAAAAAACGCTGGCAGCAGTTAGCAGCTAACTCAAAACAAATAAAAATGTCTGAAAACTTGGGAGACAACAAGGTCTCTTCTTTGCCCTCCAAACAGACGATGAGAAACAACAGGCACAGTAACTTAAAGTCACTGCCATATTATTACATTCTTATCATGTGTAAAGGGCTGTCCAGTGTGTATGTTATATATCACAGTGCTCTGTTACATATCATACCTCTTTAGCTAACCCACCTCATTGACACCTTTCTGATTCAGTTCAGTTTAGTTTATTTAAATGGCCCCAAAGCACAACAAAGTGTTCTCCCGACTCCTTCCTAATGGTAACAAACAGCTAGCAGTAAACAGTTTCCAAACATAATACTTGAAGCATATTTGATGATGTTGTTGCACTTGCATGATCCTTGAAATTCTTTACATCCATATGGTTGAATTCACTTGTAAGTTGCTTTGGATAAAAGTGTTGGCTGCATAATGTGATGTGATGTCCAATCCATAGCAGCCAGCTAAGTTAACAGGAAGTCCCTGCAGAACTACAAGTTAAAGAGTAGAGCTTGTCAAGGTTTTAATCAGAATCAGAATTCCTTTTTTTTATCCCCAAAGGGAAATTCTTTTTAAGAGGCAAAATGCTTCATTAAACTGAACTGTCAACTTTTCAATAGAAAGAATTAGAAAGTATTATTCTGTTTCATTTACAAACACATAAGGACATATGTATGTTTCAAGCAATCAGCTTGAGCCATGTTTTTTTAAAATAACATATATAACAAATATCAAAAACAAACCGGAGCTAATCTCTACATAAGAACAAGCCTGTAAGTTACAAGCTGTTGTACATTAGTGACGATAAAACACAACTCAGACAACATTTATGTCAGCAGGAGGATAACATAACAGCTAACTGAAAACCTGCTATGAGGGGGAGGTTGAGGATCTATTATTTTTATATTTAGGGTTTCTTCATATCCAGCATGATGAACATAAAAGATCTCAGTGACGTCCAATCAGTTTATTGGATCTGTCAGGAGGGAAAGAATAATACTGAACTTCAAAACCTTTATATTCCCCACAGTGTGTGACAAATTGATAAAATAAAAACTAAAAACTACTAAATTGAAAGATGGTCCAGCTGAAAGTAAACTGGCTCTGGTCTGCTTTCATTCAGCTTCAGCAGAAGTAGGTCAACAACAAAACCAACGAGTGTCTAATCACATTTACAACTCAAAGGACAGACACACACGCGCACACACACACACACACAGAGAGAGAGAGAGAGAGAGAGAGAGAGAGAGAGGAATTAAATTAGTGAACAGTGTCTGTGTTCACCTCCTTCAAAGCTTTATTCAAGAAATATCTTCAGCACCACCTGATGGCTGTCAGAGGAACTACACTCACAGAGTTTGTGTGTCACTACACAGATGGAGCCTCAGCAGGTCCAAAATTTAACACCAGAATCCAACAATTACCATGAAAAAGTTTGTTTCCAAACAAATTTTCAGTGTTTAAAGTTTTCTTGTGTCTGCAGAAGAGATAAGACAACAAACTGCTGAACGAATCAGCCAATCTCTGTCGAGATAAACTGCTTAAATAAAGTTTTCTGAGTTACTTCACCTCAGCATCACCGTCTTCTTCAAAGTTCTGCTCTGTGCCGAGTGTTCGCTCCTGTCCTTCCTTACCCTGTTACACTTCTTTCCACTCGTCTAGTTTCTCCACTGAGTGAAGTCCCTCTGTTGGCTGGTCAGACACACACACACACACACACACACACACACACACACAGTGATACAATGAAAGAGAAGACTGGGCCTACATCACGGTTTCCATAACAACTGAAGTGAGGCTTCCAAATCCTGCCTTCCAAACACACATACATACACACACACACACACACACACACACACACACACACACACACACACACACACACACACACATTCCTGCATTGTTTAGTCTATTCAGCTGAACCTAGAGAATGCTGCTCTTCAACTGTGGGCCTCACACACACACACACACACACACCCTTGTTGTGTTAAAATGTGTACAGGATTTCTCTCCACAGTTTTGTCACAGTAAACAGAAAACCTTCTGCAGCAGTACACATTACAGTTAAAGGAAATGTGATGCTGTCAATAATTATTATTTAATTATATTCAACTGTAATTATACAAATAACATTTTTTTCTGAACAGAAACAGAGCAGCTGAAGAACAGTCAGATTTGTCTGAATGACATAAATAAAATGATCATCATGTAATTTTTGTTGTCTGTCTGTGCTTTCCATGTGTGTACTGTCTGTGCTACTTTCTGTTCCAACTGGTGCCTGTAAATGTAGCATTTGATTTTATTGTTTATTAATATTCAGATTTTACTGTTGTAATGGAACTTTGTGTGACAACTTTACCTGACCATATTATGTTCAGAATCCACAGACGGAAAACTCAACATTTATCCAATAAACCAATTAATCAATAAAATAAATCAGTAGAAATGCAGATATTTATTGAGAGTCACAGCATTTCATTAACATCAACATGATAGTAGATTGATGACTGAAGATTCAGGTGTGACTGGGGTGTAACTTAAGTGTGACAAGGTCACATCACCTTGTAAGAGGCAACAGAAAGAGGACAACAGAGAAGGAGGACAACAGGAGGAAGAACATCACTATTCCATATATTGCAGGAGTATCAGAGAAACTCATGAGGATTTTTAATAAACACCAGATCCCGGTAAATTACAAACCCAGCAACACTTTAAGACACAAACCGGTACACCCTAAGGACAAAACTTCCGGACACAAACTAGATAACGTGTATATGCAGTGCAGTGAGGAACGTGCTGACTTGGGGAAACCAAACAACCACTCCACAGAGGTATGACACAACAGAGGAGAGCCAACACCTCCAGACAGGACTCAGCAGTCCACCTGCACCTCAAAGCCAAGGGACACTCCTCTGAAAATGACATGGTTCATATTCTAGCCAGGGAAGACAGATGGTTTGAGAGAGGAGTAAAAGAAGCCCTTTTGTTTAGGAATTCAATACCCACAGAGGTTAAATACTCTGCACTCCCCACCAAAATTTAGAACTGAAGGAGTTTCTTGGATGAGAGATGAAACGTCTTCAAGAACCCTAACAAGTACAGATTCTCTAAGAATTTACTACACAGACCTGACCTTGATGATCAAGAGTCTTCACCGACGGTAGATTGCATTGTCTGACTGCGGTTTGTGCTGTGACAAAGACCCCATCCAGAAGAAGAAGAAGAATCAGCTTTATTGACAGTATATATATTTTTACACACACACACACTGAATTCTTCTGCATTTATCCCATCCTTAGTTCAACACACACATGTAACACCCGGCAAATTACATGCAGTGAAACACACACAGGAGCAGTGGGCAGCATCAAGCGCCCGGGGAGCATATTGGGGGGTTAAGTGCCTTGCTCAAGGGCACATCAGCCGGCTAATGAAGGGGGGGAGCATAAGGGCGCAGAAGGACTTCCTTCCTAATGTGGAGCAGCCAGACAAAAACTCACAGCCATCATCAAAGGTGACAAGAAATAACTCAACTAAATGCTAATCGTGGTGCATTCAGCTGATTTCTCTATATAATATTACACACACAAAGAATACATTCAAGCTCTAACTGGAATTACTGGGGCCCACACACACAAGTGTATAAAACACCACAATGACGTCCTCATGGCATCGGACCGCGGGCTTGTCTCGTTTTACTGGATCTCAGTGCTGCTTTCGACACAGTAGATCACAACATTTTATTACACAGATTAGAACATGAGACTAGGATCACAGGGACAGCACTAGGCTGGTTTAAATCATGTTTATCAGATAGATTTCACTTTGTTCACGTTGATGTTGTTTCCTCTTCGCATATACGGGTTAACTTCGGTGTTCCGCAGGGTTCAGTGCTTGGGCCGATCCTGTTCACCTTATACATGCTCCCTCTAGGAAATATTATTCAGAAACATGGCACAAACGTTCATTTTTATGCTGATGACACTCAGTTGTACTTATCCTTAAAGCCTGAAAAAACAGAGCCGTTAGCCAGACTCCAGGCATGTCTTAAGGACATAAAGGACTGGAAGACCTCCAATTTTTTATTATTAAACTCAGACAAAACTGAGATCATTGTTCTAGGCCCTAAACATCTTAGAACTAGAATAGCTGATAATATTCTTTCTCTTGACGGCATTACTTTGGCCTGGGTTCAACAGGCAGACACCACCTCCACTTTTAAGACTAAACTTAAAACCTTTCTGTTTAGTAAAGCGTACAGTTAGCCCCAAATAAAGTGTGTAGGGCTGGTAGCCATAGTTACAGTCACTTCTTGACAGACAGCCGGGTAGAACAGGTGTGACTAACTGTTAATCTTTAAATCTCTATCATAGCTATCTCTCTATCATGCTGTATGCTATAGGCCTATGCTGCCGGGGGATACAAACAAACCTCCTCCTTTTCCTCTTCTATCCTCTCCCCTCGTCAGATTAACATGCAGTTCATTATTTTATGTCACTAACTGTGTGTCCAGTGCTCCTCGTAGTCTTGTGTCTCTCCCTCCCTTTCTCTCTCTCTCTCTCTCTCTGTATCTTTCTGCAGGTATCTCTCCATCCAGATCTTCATGTTGAACTGTAGCTCTATGACCAACCCAATGTCTACTGTTGACATCTGCCTGTCATTCTTCTGTGCATCGACTATCAGCGGGGTGGTTCTCCCTACGGGCCGAAATTGAACTCAAAAGAATTGATAGGATAGTGATTTTCAACAGCACATAAAAAATACATGAATGATACAGCAGTTCATTATAATTCCATTATTCTAATTTCAGTCTTGTGAAATGTTAAAATCATATTGAGGTGGTATCAAAAATGAAACTAAACAGTTGAGATTTTGTTTTACTTGTCTTTTTAGTAATGTCACTCTCATGTTGTTAACTGCTTTCCTGCCTGTACAACATCCATTGCCCGTCCTGGGTGAGGGATCCCTCCTCTGTTGCTCACCCTGAGGTTTCTCACATTTTTTCCTGTTAAAGGTTTTTCTGGGAGTTTTTCCTCAGTCGATGTGAGGGTCGAAGGGCAGAGGATGTTCCTGATGTTATGTTAAGCCCTTTGAGACAAACTGCTTGTAAAAATGGGCTGTACAAATAAAGTTGTCTGTCTGTCTTAATAGAATAGAATAGAATCAGCTTTATTGACAGTATATATATTTTTACATACACACACTGAATTTGTCTCCTGCATTTGACCCATCCTTAGTTCAACACACACATGCAACACCCGGCAAATTACATGCAGTGAAACACACACAGGAGCAGTGGGCAGCATCAAGCGCCCGGGGAGCATATTGGGGGTTAAGTGCCTTGCTCAAGGCATCAGCCGGCTAATGGGGGGGCATTAATCACTCCACCACACCCAAATTTTTCCTGCCCATCCGGTGGGGGAATCGAACCGGTGACCCTCCAATCACAAGCCGCTTCTCCAACCTCTAGGCCACGGCTGCTAAAACTGTCATGCTGTATGAGTTTTGGTTGTGTCTTGTCTTTTGATTTTTAGTTCACATGTCATGTTTCATGTTTGTCTTGTCATGTGTTTGTCATGCCTGGTGTTTTGGTTATGCTTTGTTTTTTTGATTTTGGTAGTCCACGTGCCATGTTTCATGTTTGTCTCTCATGTGTTTTCCTGTTTTATGTTCAGGTTTTGGTCACATCTTGGTTTTCTGTCCTTTTGTTTTTGAATGCATGTGTCATATTTCTTGTGTTTTCATGTTTTATGTTCAAGGTTTCTGTCGGGTCTTGGTTCTTTGTCTTTTGGTTTTTGAGTCCTTGTGTCACGTTCCATGTGTGTCTTGTGTTTCCATGTATTATGTTCAAGGTTTTTGTCATGTCCTGTTTTATTTTGAAAAGCATCATTTCCCCTGTGTGTCCTGTTTTCAGGTAGCTTTGCTTTAAGTTTTCTTGATTGCTCTCTCCCTCCTAATGTGTGTCACCTGTGTCTCGTTGTCATGTCTATTTAGTCCTTGTCTTCCCAGCCACCTTTGTCTGAGCGTTAGCGTCCCCCCCCATTGTCTTCATGTTTTGCCAGGATGCCATGCCATGCCATGTTTTGCTTTGCCAGAGTTTTTCGTTGTTCCCATGACACAGTAAGTGTGAGCTTTTTTGAGTTTGCTTTGTTAAATAAAGACTTATTGTTTTTGGACCTCTACCTTGCATCCCTGCTTTTATTGACTCTGCGTTGGGGTTCAGCTTTTTCTGCTTTTTCAGCCAGGCGCTGTATTTGTGACAGTGTTTTAGTTTCCATGTATTATGTTCCAGGTTTTTGTCATGTCCTGTTTTATTTTGAAAGTGTCACTTCCTCTGGGTGTCTCTGTTTCATGTTTCTTTACTTCAGTTCATTTTGATTGCTTGCTCCTCTCTAATGTGTTGCACCTTTGTCTTGTTATCTTGTCTATTTAGTCATCGTCTTCCCGGTTGCTCTTTGTTGGTTTGTTGTTTTTGTCTGGATGCTGTGTTTTTTGTCTTCATACCAGGAATTGCCTTGTCTCATCACGCCACGTTTCATCACCACAGTTTTCTTTATCCTTTTGTCACAGTAAGATGTATAGCTTGATAGATAGATAGATATACTTTATTGATCCCAGGCAGGGAAATTACAGTGCAGCAGCAGCAATACACACAATAAGCTATACAAAATGTTAAAAATAGCAATATAAAAAAGTGGCAATACAAAGTATATATACAAGGCAATATTTAAAAAAAAAAAAAAAAAGTGTATGTACAACAAATAAACAGTGTAACGTGCAAAATAAAGTACAATGCAAGGTGTCAGTAGAATGTAAGGTCCAATGAACCGAGTGAGTAAAACATATAAAGTGTGTAGTGACTGTATGTTATGAGCAGAGTTGTTGTGTTGCTGTGTGTCTGCTGTGTGATGGAGGAGGTGCTGATCGTTGTCCACGATGGATAACAGTTTGTTCAGCGTCCTGCTCCCCACCACGGTCTCAACAGACTCCAGCCTGAGACTGAGCACAGAGCCAGCCCTCTTCATGATCTTATCAAGTCTGTTAGCGTCGCTGGCTCTGATGCTGCTGCCCCAACACACCACAGCAGAGAAAATGGCAACAGCAGACTGGTAGAAGATCGCCAACATCTTGCTGCACACATTGAAGGATCTCAGCTTCCTCAGGAAACAGTCTGCTCATCTGCTGCTCTGTCCTGCTCGGTGTGTCAAATGTTTAGTTATTCTTCCGCCTCCTTTAGTGATAATGGTATTTGTAGAAACTGTAACCTGTTGGTTAGGTTGGAGGCGAAGCTTAGGGATTTGGAATGCCGGCTCCGCACCATTGAAACCAAACCGCTAACTGCAGTTAGCCAGGCCCCGTTAGCCGGTGCGCCACATAGCTTAGCTGTTAGCTCTCCTCCGGCAACTCCCGAACAGCCGGGAAACTGGGGCCAGTGGGTGACTGTTCATAGAAGCATAGCTTCAGACCAAAGAACATCAAGTGCCACCAGCCACTTAACATTTCTAATAGGTATTCCCCACTCGGCGACACACCTGCTGAAGAGCCGGCTCTGATAATTGGAGACACTGTTTTGTGAAACGTTAAGCTAACGAAGCCGGTGACCGTAGTCTGCATTCCTGGGGCCAGAGTGGGCGACACTTCTCTGCGCTTCTCTTAGAGCAGTCACATGCCCAAAACTCCATAGAGATTGTGTTTGTTCCTTGTTTATTTAGACCTAAAATCAGAATCAGAAAGACTTTATTGCCATTGTAAGTGAAGAGGTTTCACATTACTAGGAAATTGTCTTGGTGATTGGTGCATACATAGAACGTAACATATAATAGAAGAATAAAATAAAATAAAATAAGGTAACACAAAATAAAATAAGATAAGTAGAATAAATATGTTTCTGGCGGTAGTCCAAAAGTGAGGTAGTGCAGGGTGGAGTATAGATGCTCTGGTCATGGAGGTGGGGTTGCAGCGATCTTTGACTCTTATTTATCCATCTTTACTAGACCAAACACAGGCTATGACTCATTTGAAAGCGTTGTTCTTAGTCTGTCTAATTCCACCTGTAGGACAGGTCAGCCAGTCTTATTTGCTGTACTGTACCGTCCTCCAGGCCCATATTTTGAATTCTTATCAGAATTTCCGGAGTTCCTGTCAAGCCTGGTCCTTAAATCAGATAAAGTTATAATTATTGGTGACTTTAACATTCACATAGATGTGGTTAATGATAGCTTGGCTACTGCATTCAATTCCATACTAGAAACAATTGGCTTCTGTCAATGTGTGCATGAACCCACTCACTGCTTCAACCACACCCTAGACCTTGTGTTAGCATATGGGATTGAAATTGAACACTTAACAGTCTCTACTCGGAATTCAGTTTTGTCTGACCACCATTTAATAACTTTTGATTTTCTTTTAGCCGATTGCACAAAACCGAGCAGAAGCACTCTCACTAGATGTCTGTCTGATAGTGCCATAGCCAAATTTAAGAAGCAGTTCTGTCGATTCTTAGTACAATACCCAGGCTCAGTGTGTCAGGGGACTCATGCACTACCCCTAGTTGCCATGACATTGATAACTTTGTTGATAGCATTGCAGGCTCACTGCACAGCACACTCAACCTAATTTCACCTCTATCTAAAAAGAATATAACTAGAAGAAGCTGTGCTCCAAGGTACACCCAGGAAACACGTGAGTTAAAGCAAAGATCACGACATATAGAGAAGAAATGGCATTCAACAAAAAAGGATGAATTCTATCGGGCCTGGCAAGATAGTCTGAAAACATACAAGGCAGCACTCCGTACAGCCAGAGCCAGTTATAACTCATCACTCATAGAAGAAAATAAGAACTGCCCCAGGTTTCTATTCAGCACTGTAGCCAGGCTGACCTAGAGTCATAACTGTATTGAGCAGTCCATTCCTCCACATCTCAGTAGCAGTGATTTCATGAACTTCTTTAATGAAAAAATTGTAACCATTAAAGATAACATTCAAGACCTCCTAGCATCGGCTGCCACAAATCTGTCTGTCAATGCAGCTGCATTAGAGATAACCACTAAGTCAGATACATACCTGGACTCATTTCTTCCTAACAACCATCAACAATTGGCTTCTATCATTTTCTCCTCTAAATCCACAACTTGTCTCTTAGATCCTATTCCTACTGGGCTACTTAAGGAAGTGTTCCCTTTACTTGACACCTCCTTACTAGACATTATTCATTTGTCCCTGACATCAGGCTATGTCCCACAGACTTTTAAAGTTGCTGTAATGAAACCTCTGCTAAAAAGGCCCACTCTTGATCCAGGAGTTTTAGCAAACTATAGGCCTATCTCCAACCTGGTCTTCACTTCAAAAATTTTGGAGAAAGTCGTTGCCAGTCAGCTGTGCAAGTATCTCCATAATAACGGGCTATTTGAAGTCTTTCAGTCAGGTTTTAGGGAACATCACAGCACAGAGACGGCACTAGTAGAAGTCACCAACGACCTGTTAATGGCCTCTGACCAGTGCTGTGTTTCAGTACTTGTCCTTCTGGACCTCAGTGCTGCATTTGATACTGTTAGATTCCAGATTCTTTTACAGAGACTAGAAAATCAAATTGGTATAAATGGAACTGCTTTAAGCTGGTTCAAGTCCTATCTGTCAGACAGACATCACTTGTATGTAAATCACAATTCGTCCATGCACACTAAGGTCAGCCATGGTGTTCCACAAGATTCTGTGCTTGGTCCTATTAACAATCTATATGCTCCCACTAGGCAATGTGATCAGAAAGCAAATAATAAATTTTCACTGTTATGCCGACGACACCCAACTGTATTTATCAATGAAGCCAGATGAAAGCAATCACCTAACACAACTGCGATCCTGTGTTGCAGATATTAAGTCCTGGATGACCCACAACTTTTTTCTGTTGAACTCAGACAAAACTGATGTTCTACTAGTTGGTCCAAAACACCTTAGACAATCTTTAGCTAATGATATAGCTTTTCATAAAGGACTAGCTAGGACCTGCTCCTAGCACCATTGTAAAGAACGTGGGTGTTAGATTCGATCAGGACTTGTCTTTCAACAATCAAATAAAGCAAATCTCTGAGGACTTCCACCTTCGTAACATTGCAAAAATCAGGCATGTCCTTTCCTTAGATGCTGCTGAGAAGCTCATCCGTGCTTTTGTTGCCCCCAGGCTGGATTACTGTAACCCTCTTTTGTCAGGATGCCCTAAAAAGTCCCTCAGGACTCTGCAGCTCATTCAGAACTCTGCAGCTCATGTCCTGACTCAGACTAAGAGGCGTGACCACATGTCACCTGTGCTGGCCTCTCTACATTGGCTCCCAATAAAATTTACAGTAGAATTTAAGATCCTCCTCCTGACCTACAAGCCGTGCATGACCTGGCACCATCATATATCACTGATCTCACTGAACCATATCAGCCCTCTGCTGCGTTCCTTAGATTCAGACTTACTGGTAACACCACGAATCTCCAAATGTAGACATGGAGCCAGGGCCTTCAGGTATCAATGGAACCAATTACCAGCCTCAGTTCGGACGGCAGACACCCTCTCTATGTTTAAGAGCAGACTTAAAACCAACCTTTTTGACAAAGCCTATAGTTAGGACTGTTCAGGCTTTGCCTGGACCAACCCCTAGTTATGCTGCTATAGGTTTAGATAGCTGGGGGAGATCCTTGGACACTGAGCTTTCAGAGCAGGGGGGCTTACTCATCACATCCCATCACAGGTACAGCACTAACTCGTCCTCTCCCCCGGAGCTCTTGTGCTCCATCTTTTCTCAGCGTTTCCGGAGTTTGTTGCTGAATCCAGAATCTCCTACCCCGCCCTCCTGAGGCCTGGTACCGCTGCTGGATCCTGAGCCCTCTATGGCCCTGCCTATTGCACCGATAGTGCTGCTGGATCCAGAACCTTCTCTATGGTCCTGCCCGGATCCTGCTGCTCCTGCTCTGCCTGTGCTCTCTATCCTCCCTGTCTCTCCTCTCTCCCTCTCCTTTTTCTCTTTATCTCCCTGTCTCTCCTCCCCCCTTCTCCTGTCTCTCTCCATCTCCCTGTCTCTCATCTCTCCCCTCTCCTGTCTCTCCCTCCCAGGCAGTTACAGCAAAAAGCCATCTACAGAGTCTGGTTCTGCTCGAGGTTTCTGCCTGTAAAAAGGAAGTTTTTCCTCTCCACTGTGGCCAAATGCTTACTCTGTGTGGGTTTTTGCCCTGAGACCAGTTTTTCTCTGATTCTCTTCTTTTTTTTGAATGTGTTCTTTACACACCTGTTAAGTGTCCTGAGATAACTGTGTTATGAATTGGCACTTCAAATAAAATTGAACTGAATTGAAGTTGAATCCCATTCTTGTACACAGCCGCGGAGTTTGATGTCCAATCTGTTGCCGATTACCACTCCCAGGTATCTGTAGCCCACCACCTCCCCCACCACCTCCCCCAAACCGTAGTGGCTGAGAAGGCGTCCTCTTCCTCCTGAAGTCGATCACCATCTCTTTGGTCTTGTTGACAT
Source organism: Scatophagus argus (assembly GCF_020382885.2). Lineage (NCBI taxonomy): Eukaryota > Metazoa > Chordata > Actinopteri > Scatophagidae > Scatophagus > Scatophagus argus. The sequence goes on from NC_058496.1 coordinate 115,173, forward strand.
TAAGTCTCAGGTGATTCTGTTCATCGGGGTTCAGCCCTTTTCACCAGTGCTACCCTTGACACAAATATGTTGAAATTTACTGAACAGGAAAGAGAAAGCTGGGAACAGGGTCAGGGTTCACCCTCAGAAAGAGCCCTATGTATAGCCTGAATGGGCTGTAATGTAATGCAAAATCTGTGATCTGTGTTTCTACCAGGTTTCTGTCAGAAAGCACACATTATGAAGAATGAAAAATGGAGGTGGTGTGGTGCTGTGGGTTACTGGGTTGTAAGATGAATCTATCTGCCAGGAAACTGTAGTCTAAATCCTGTGGTGAGAGATTTTTATTTTTAGTTCACTTTTCATTCATGGTTTGGTTACATTTAGGCATCAAAACCACTTGGTTAGGAAAACAACATGTTGAGTGGACTGGTTATAGTTTTTTTGCCTGAGTCCAGAAAAAGGCCAGACTCATTGCCACAGACCCCACCCACCCGGGCAACAAACTGTTTGTACCGCTTCCATCAGGAAAGCAGTACAGGAACATTAAAATCAGCACAAACAGACTCAGGGACAGCTTCTTTCCCAGAGCTGTTAAAGCAATAACCCCCCTACAGTGAAACACTCACATCCCACCCCCCTACAGGACTTCACGCATACACTCTCCCCCGTCTATCTGCATACACACACACAGCATACCATAGACTGGCACTAAGTGCACTTTATTTCCCTCACTTGTATTTTGTATTTTATATTTTTATATTTTTCTGCACAGAATCTGCCCAAAATTTATGCTTGCATAATGACATCAGCATCAGGGTACTGAGGTGGACACTGTGGACTGCTACAAGTATCTAGGGGTCCACATAGACAATAAATTGGACTGGACAATCAACACCAATGCCCTCTACAAGAAAAGGCAGAGTCGCCTTTTCCTCCTGAGGAAACTCAGATCTTTTAATGCTGCAGATGTTTTACCATGCAGTGGTCTCCAGTGGGGCAGCAGGGTGAAGACAGCTGGTGCCAACAGGCTCGATAAGCTCATCAGGAGAGCTGGCTCTGTGCTGGGAGTGGAACTGCAGTCTCTGGCAGAGGTGTCTGAGCAGAGGATGCTGAGGAAACTGCTCAACATCCTCAACAACAAGTCCCACCTCCTGCAGGCCACACTGGAATCCCACCGCAGCACCTTCAGTCGCAGACTGAGACCACCGAGGTGCTCCAGAGAACGTCACAGGAAGTCGTTCCTCCCTGTGGCTATCAAACTCTTCAACTCATCCCTTTTCCCCACATAGGACAATAATAATTTATCCTGCACTACTATCTACACTTTAAGATTGTATCGGCACCTTATCCGCCGTTACCTATGTCATGTAAATACTTATTTTTTTATAGTACTCAGTTATTTTTATATTACTCTGCTATTTTATATTTTGTGATTACTTGACACTTTCGTTTGCCTCTTTGTACTGCAACCCTGGCACAACAATTCCCTGCGGGATCAATAAAGTTCTTATCTTATGACAATAACGACTCTTGATTCTTGATTCTTGATTGACAGACAGTCTGTGGATGGTCTTTGAGTTACATTTGAGTAAAATTTAACACTACTTTTACTTCAGTGTAATATTCTCTTTACACCTCTGGGGGAACTGAATTGAATGTATTTCCTGTTTATCAGACCACAAACGAGACGAGAACTAACTGGGAAACTAGTTGCTTCCTACCACTGGATGCAGTCAGTTCTTTAATTAACTTCTCGACATGACAGCAACCGAGGAGGCAACTTTCACCATACAAAAGACGTTCGTAAAAAGTCCCCTACGAAACAATAACCAACATTGTCTCCATCAGCAGATACTACCAACAACTACACCTACTGACACAGCTACACCTAGTGTGAGTTTATGTTTGTGTGGGTCATCATACTGAACTTAATATTTGTTTGGAGCATCTTCCATGATGAACACAACACACCTGGTCAGGACTGGTCAGAATCGGTGTACTCGGTGAAGTTTATATTCCACTTCCGCTCCGGATGGAGGTTAATGTGGCAGCAGCACAAACAGAGTCAAGGTATAGGGAGCAGTTTAGCCAAAACCACTGTGTGTGTCTGTGTGTTTGTGTGTCTGTGTATCTGTCTGTCAGACAGAGATGTGGAGATGGTCTTTGATGATGAGTTCAGATCAAAGATCTGTGTATACATCTTCAGCAGAACTGAATCTAACCACAGTCATCTGTTATAACTGATAACTGATGAACCAGTCAGTGATCAATGCAAACTCAAACTTTGTTGTTCAATGTGTTTATTGACCCCTTATTAACTCTTTATGACCAGTTTATGAATATTTGTGAGACATGCTGTGTTTCCGTCTGTTCACTGTGTGTATCCTGTATATTTATGTGTTGGCATTCCTCAGCTTCACTGTGTGTTATTACAATTCATTCTCACAGCCAAAAGCTGTAACCTCAGAAGAGCACATTGTGGGTAAAGGTCATATTTAAAAAAAAGAATTAGACGTAATACTTTATTATCCGAAATGATTTTTTATGTATCAGTTGGTCACAGTTTAAAAAAAATACGCAATTGAACAACATAAAGGTATAGTTCACCCAAATCTATAAAGGCAGTGTTCATCTGTGCTGTCATCTTAATTCAAGTTAAATTTTGTGCAGCACACCATCAGCTCTGACATTTAAAGACTGAAGGACTCAGTGTACGATGGACAATGGCTGACCTTACCACAGCAAAGAATGTTAATGACACCATGTGTGGCAACGCCTCAGGAGATAAAGACCCTGAAATAGACTGAGGAGAGAGAAAGACCAGCCATGTGTGTCCAAATGCTATGAACATCATTGCTTAGCATGTGAATATCTGTCACAGTGGGATTGGATCATGATCATCTCATCTCCATGAGCAGTACTTAATTTGGTATTTTCATTTTATTCTCCTTGTACATCACCACATCTCAAAGGTGAATATTTTTACTGGCCTGCAGTCTGACAGCTTAAGTTCATGTCCAGATGAAAACCCTGAGTGTCCAGATGTGTTGATGCAGAATGTCTGAAATAAACTGAATAAATAAACTGAAAGATGAAGATGAAAATCCTCCTCCTCCTCCTCCTCCTCCTCCAGTTGAATCAGCTTTTTAAAAACCCTGACAACAGGCTGTTTGTTTGAGCTCAGGAACCTGTTTGGAGGTCCTGGTTCTCCCAGAACAGCCAGACTCCAAACACATGAGGATCTGATAGAACATGATGCTCTGCCGGAGATTAAAGCAGTGAACAGGACAGAAAGGAGCTCACATGTGCTCCAACATCCACACAGGGAAACAGGAAGATACTATTTATATACTCTGCACTTTTCTCCTTTCTTGGTCGGGAATACTGCATGTGCAATTGTCTGTAGAAACAAGAATTTCCCTCCAGGGATTAATAAAGGAATTCTGATTCTGATTCTGATACTGGACAGTGACTGACCAATCAGACTATTTTACAACAAGAGCCAGCATTAATCCAGTGGTGGCAGAGGACACCATCGGCCCATCAGGAGCGGTAACCATTTATAGACCAATGGAAGAGCCACCAAAAGCTCAGAAACTTCTCCAAGGACACTTCAGCCAGGGTTTGAACCACCATCCTTCTAATTGGTGGACAACCGCTCTAACTTCTGAGCCATGGCCACCCACTGACAGGGAACATTTTCCTGCACTGTGACTTTCCTTACACTGAGTACTCTATGTACATGTTGACAATAACACTTATATAGTTTTACGTCAGTAAGACTTTGAATGCAGGATTTTCACATGTGGGGTATTTTCCACAGTGTACATGAGTAAAGAAAAGAAGTAAAGAAAGTAAAGAATGAAATACTTCCACTGTTGAGTTGAGGGAGAAAACATTAATTTTGTTTTGACAGTTTTTTAGAAATTCTGTTCATTTGGATGCAGCCTAACTAAAGAATGTTCTGTAGTTTCTTGTTGGTTCCTGCAGGTCTGCCTCAGGCCTTTCCAGAGGCTGATACTGATGGTTCTGTAAGCATCTTATCTTCTGCCTCTTATCATCTCTTTTAGTGTTTCTATTCCAGTTTTCTTCCATCTTTGGTCAGCTGTTCTCTCCTATCTCTCTCTCTCTCCTCTCTGTCATTCTCTCCTGCCTCACTTGCCCCACGTCAGGCTGGTATAAAGCACCCGAAACCTTAGTCTCCATCTGTCCAGTCTGCAGTATGGCCCCGAAGAAAGTGGAACCAAAGAAGACAGAGGTGAAGAAGGTGGAGGCGAAGAAGGAGGAACCACCTCCACCTCCCAAACCTGTGGAGCCAGAGTCCAAACCTCCTGAGGTGGACCTCAAAAGCATTGTGGTGGAGTTCACCCCTGACCAGATTGAAGAGTTCAGAGATGCTTTCACGCTGTTTGATGAGACACCCACAGGTGAGATGAAGATCACCTTTGCTCAGTGTGGAGATGTCATGCGAGCACTCGGCCACAACCCCACCAACGAGGAGGTGATGAAACTGCTGGGGAGGCCAAAGGCAGAGGAGCTGCATGTCAAGCTGCTGGACTTTGACACCTTCTTGCCCATGCTGCAGCATGTGGCTCGCTCCAAAGAGCAGGGCACTTTTGAGGATTTTGTGGAGGGTCTGAGGGTATTTGACAAAGAGGGAAACGGCACGGTGATGGGGGCCGAGCTCCGCCACGTCCTCTCTACACTGGGAGAGAAGATGACGGAGGACGAGGTGGACAGGCTGATGGTGGGACAGGAAGATGCCAATGGACACATCAATTACACTGAGTTTGTCAAACATATCCTGGCTGGGTAGAAAACACAGAAAGGCTGCTGTTTTGATGGACTGAGGTTCTGTCTGTCTCTGCTGTATTAAATGCGTGTTTCCACGCAGCCTACGTCTCTAATAAAATGTCTTCAGTCCCTCCTTAGTGTTTGTTTCAGTGAGTTATTAACTGCTTGTTGCAAAGTGCAGGAAACAGAAGACGTGGATAGATTAAGTTACTAAAGTTACACTGAGTGAAGAGAAGGCGCCAACATAGATGGAAGGTTGTACATAACAAAAACTGATGCTTATTTATGAACACAGGGTTTGACTGGTGGGACACAGAAACAGTGACAAACATCATCCACTTGGTGGTTTGTGTTCAACTACACTGAATTTGAACCAATCAATGAGCTGTAAAATCAATGCAAGCTGTTTTCTGTATTTTAAGACCTTTAACTGTTGGCTCCATTGACCTCAGTATTAACACCTATATGAACTGCACCTCTCTGTGGGCCATTTGAAGCATCTTTAATGAGGGTGTTAATGACATCACTACCACAGGGCTGTCAACTCTGTTTTCTACTCTTTCCCGTAGTGTCAAACATTTGCTTTACATTGGAGGGAGAGTTGCTGTGAAACTGCTTTTATTTTGGTTATAAAACATAATATGAAAACAATCAGCTGGAAAACTTTATAGTGTTCAGTCTGCAGCTCTTCTGTGAAAGTTGAAAATGTGGAATGAGGTGTTGCTGTCTATTTGGGTCTCTGGTGGACTTAATTCACTCACTGGCCATTTGACTTTAACAGTCATAAGTCAATAAGCAGTCTTACAAATTGATGTTAAATTTAATGAATTAAATTAAACCTACTTGTGTCTAAGCTGCCCGATGGTTTAAACTAACTGTTGATCAAAAATCTGTCAGCTCAGCACTCAACTTTCAACTACACCTGTTTAATAATCTTCTGTTACAGTAACAACAGCCTGCTTCTCTAACACACACAGTTCACCAACTTCTATTACAAGAACCTCTAAAAACTCAGTAAGAAAAACACTTTTCAAAAATCAGTTCTGACATTTAAACACTTCTGCTGGTTCTACTCACAGGTTTAATGTGCGCATTTAAACATGAATAAAACAAGCAGTTGTTCAGGCTCTCATATCTCATGCTGGGGCATTCGTCAACATGTTTGGCAGGTAAAATGTTTAATATGTTCGCTGATTAGCTAATGTTAGTATGCTAACACTCTGATATAATTTATTCTGTAGGTATCAGGTCAAAACCAAATTAAAATGTTCGCCTGATGATGGTGCTAGATGAAAAGTCAGAGGGTCATCAAAGTTCCAGTTCATCCTGAGAGGAACATGAATATTGGAACCATCCTCCATCACAGTCCATCACAGATATGTTTAATTTTGAACAGTGAAAGTGACCAGGACTCGAAAGTTGTAGATGTTGACATGGTGGCGTTTTTCTTTTTTTGGGTAGTCAGCCTGCAGAGAGTTCATAGAGTTTTATAACATTTCAACAGCTTCAGATTCAATAATTCAACTGTTTAATTTTGTCTGTAGATGTTGAACAGATTATCTATAGAGGATAAATTCATCAGCATACATACTGAATTATGTAGCCGAACCTGAACTGCTCACTCATATTATACAAATGTCCATGAATTTATCTAAAAATATTTTTTAAAAATTAGTCAGCCATTTCATTGAGCATTGTAATGTTCAACTTTATAAATGTTCAAACTACGGCTGACCATGAGAACATGTTAAATCTGTTATCACTGTGAACATTCACTCCAGAACTTACACTAACATATTTCTACACTAATCAAACATTTTTTTGCTTTCACATTAATGTCAATAAATGTTCTCAGAAGTTGTGACAGCTTAATCTTTCCATTCAACAAATGTTAAAAAAAATACTTGTACTAAAGTCCAGCTGGCTACAGACTAAACCCTTTACAGCTTTTAACTCAGTGTCAGTTACTAAACGCACCAGGTGCACTAATACAAACTCCGTCCACCAGGACCTAAAGGAAGACACAAAACACGACACGAATCCAGAGGTCATGGCAGCGTCAGAGACCGTGGCTTCATCAGTCACCACATCGATAACAATCTGTAGATAATCTGTACAAGTGAAACAGTCGAACTGTTGAATCTGACACTGATAATGCTGTTAACAGAACAGTGATGTCTTAACACACTAATTAGCTTATAAGATCTGTCACAGAATATGTGTCATGTGAGTCTGATCAATTAATTCACATGAATCTTTAAATAAATGATTACTTGTTAAAGTATCACTCAAATCTGACAGAGTTTTGAAAAGATTTTGTTTGCGCAAAACCTGAACAACCATTTGCTTCAATGGGATGATATTGAGTTTTCATACAGTCATTATTCAAAGAATAAAAAGAGAAATAAAGTAGTTATTGAGAGAGACAAATCATAACCAGGGTGCTCAAATCTGAGCAGCAAGGCTGGAGATCCTGACCAGATCCTACATTTCACATGATCCAACTGGAAATCTAGTTTCTCTTCATTGGTTGGCTCTTCTCTGAATAGATGGCTCGAGCTGGTGACTACCAAATCAAAGGCTTTGATCTTGGAGCCTCTGATTAACAGGCAGTCTGGAGCTCCTCTGTAACTGGCTCACTCGGTGACCATCTGTGTGCCCTGATTGGCCAGCTGGGTATAGAGGCGGGACCTGAGAAAACGTGGGTAACTGTCGGTCTCCATCAAGCCAAAAATCTGATCCTGGGCCAGCTGGAAGGAGGCGTGGTTAACACAGAGACGCAAGCTCTGATTGGTTGATTCTCTGACTGCTGAGTCCACATTGACCTAGGAACAACCAGCAGTAATGTCACATAACCAATCATTAGACAAATCAGAGGACAAACAGACAGACAGATACCTGTCGTGCAGCAGTGGTAGAAATGAACTCGTCATAGATTTTCTCAGCTCTAGCGGCCATCTTGCCGAGGGGGCGTGTACCCTTGAATTTCTCCACGGCCAACCAGAAGTCCAGGTTCTCCTCGCTAAATTCTGACCTCAAGAAGTGACGGAACACTGCCAGGCCATCTGACCAACAGGAAGATGAGAATGTTCAGCCAATCAGGACAAACTGGCATCATGTAGGCGTGTCGCCTCACTGAGGTGAACACACAGACAGAAAATGTTGTGTCTTACACTGATTGGTCAGCAGAGCCTCCAGACTCACTGCCCACCTAAGCACCTCTTGTGTAGGGGGTCTGAAAAACACAACAAATGCACCTAAGACACACTGGAATGAGCAGGAACATAATGGAACTAGGAAGAACATAATGGACCCCTCTCAACCCCTCAGGACCCTGTCTGAACAATTCAGACTCTGTTAGGACCAGTTTAGGATTGTGGTTGTGATTTTTAAGGTGGATGTCACTGCTCATCAGTACAGCACTGTAGACTTTTGTGTTTCATGTTCCTACCTGTTGTTTCTCAGAGCTTTCTCCAAACTGTTACCATGGACACAGCTATTGTTTCTCTGTCGTCGTAGAAATGGCAGGTGGCTCCGAACATCAGCAGCTCTGAGGACATGATGATGACGAGTTAGAGTGACATGGCCGCACACAGATAGCAGAAATAAGATGACCAATGCTTGTCAAGCAAAATACTGTAAATTCGGCCATTTTGGTTGGGGTGTGTGTGTGTGTGCACTTACAGACTCTTGGTCTTCTTCCTCAGTGGAAGATTTCTGAACTCGGCATCCTGAACCAACAAAACAACAGAATGTCAGGCACGGCCTGGTTCTATAGAGCCTATCTAAGACTACAGGAGCTTTGGTCCGATTTACAAGGCCTCCCAATAATCAGAGGATAAATCTGGTCTGAGACCTTGGTAGTTACTGCTGTTTAGACCAGATTCCTGGTAATGTGAGGGGTTCACAGAACTTACAGTCTTAAACCTAAGTACTTTCTGAGAAGGACCATAAGGGCCAATGAGAGATACATTCCAGAGCAGCTGACGGTAACGGGAAACATTCTAGCCTGGGAGGCTAACATTAGCTAGCATACAATCAGAATTCCTTTATTAATCCCTGGAGGGAAATTCTTGAACTGTCAACCGTCAACTGCTGACGGATGTTAGAGCTGACTAAAATCTCTCCTCCATTTCCCACTAAATAATAGAGGTGACTGACCATATTTCCCGACTATTGTCTCATCCGGACTCATTGAGCTTGTTTTGTTTTATTCTTTCTGTAAAGCATTACTACAGCAAGATCTGCTTCCTCATGAGATCATACGAGGTGGCACATTGCTCCCTCTGACACAATGATCTGAATAAATACTCTACACCATGTGACGCATCATTATTTTCAAATCTTGCAGGTGAAAACCTGTTAAGTTTCTTATGTTTATATCTTACACAATAGTATCTTATAGCTATAACATAAGGATATGACAATAATACTAAAATATATATTCTATTCCTATACTTCTATTATTTTATGTATTCTATATTTTTATACTTCTTTGTACTTTACAGTTTTATGTTCATATTTTAACACAATCTGGTTTTTATGTTTGTATTGATGATATTGGATACAGAATTTCCCTCAAGATCAGCAAAGTATCCATCTATCTATCTTATGTGTTTTGATGAAAGCTGATTTAGGACTTTAAATCTCTTGTAGTCGGAGCCTGGTTTCACAGCTTTGCTGCTCTGCTCCCTAATGGCCTCTGCAGGTCCTTACTGGACTTTGTTGCACGTTTCTAAACACTGTTGCTGTTGGTCTTCACTGGTCTCTTCTGTTCATCCTAATTGTTTCCTGCTCTTCTATTTTCTACCTCTCTGCTGCCTCCTGGTGTCTGTACTGCACTGTGGTCTTTAACTGCTGTACTGGAGAACACTGTCTTCTGTCTGTGCTCTACTGTGCAAAATGAAACTGGACACAGTAGGGCATCCTGGTACACATCCTTCATTTTGTGTTGGGACATACTCAGTCTTTTCTAGCATACCAAGCAGCATGGAAGTATGCATTTTGGAACACCTGTCTGTACTGCTGGCTGTTGGTCTGTCCTGATCTGTTCTGGTCTCTACCTTGGTACCGTTGAGGAGCTGCAGCATGTGGTGCAGAGACCCCCCCTCTCTGGTCAGCTGTCTCCTTAGGGTGTGGATGGAGGGGTGTCGGAGGAAAGACTCGGGGTCAGGGTTGGGGTCAGGGGTCATGGGGTGGGTGAGTTGATGGATGGTGCTGTCGGAAAGGAAGCGAGGTGATCGAGGTTCCTGCAGTAGAGAACCCTCGGAGAGAGAACGACGCAGAACTGAAAGACAAACACGTGAATGAAGAGAAAACACAACAGAATTATTTTCACTCATTCATTTCAGGATCAGTTCCACAGTTTTCATCTTCAACAGACACCTTATCCACTCTCCATCACACACCTGAATGGACTTGACTCATGCTGAAACACACTGCAGATTTTCAGCCAGTCAGGCTCACCTTCCGGTCTGTAGGTGGAGCTAAACTCCTCAGAGCCTCCTCCCTCTTCATTATCACTCTCCTCCTCCTCTTCCTTCATGTTGAAGCAATGGGGGCTGAGCCGAAGTCCACATCCCCCAACTCCTCCCATATTCTCTGATGTTTCTGAGGCACTCTCCCCCTCCCCCTGCTGCCGCTCCTCCACCACCTCCTCCTGCCTCTCCATCCTGTCCTCCTCCTCTGCTCCTCTTCTCTCCTTCCAGACTGGACTTCTTTGGGTGGTGTTGGAGGAGGGGGGAGGTGGGGGGAGGAGCTGAGATGGGGTGGTGAAGGTCCTAAGAGGTGGAGAGGAGGTGATATATGAAGAGAGAGAGAAGGGGGGAGGAGGACTGGAGGAGGAGAAGGGAGAGCTGGGGGAGTAAGGAGGTCTGAGGGGGTCATAGATTGAGGAGTAGGGGGAGGAAGGGCGAAGGAGGGGAGGATCAGAGGAGGAATAAGGAGAAGAAGGATGACAGAGGAGGTCAGACTGACGAAGAGAGAGAAGACCGAAATCTGAGGGAAGGTCTGAGAGCTGAGGAGGAGAGAGGAAGAGGAGGAGAAAGGAGGGGATGAGGAGGAGAAAGGAGGAGGTAAACCATTGATGATAAACAGTAATGTTGGCATCATTCATGTGAATTTTGTACATTTTAGGGCCTCCTGCTGGACAAAGATTCTTCAGCTGTAACGTGTTGTTCAGGTTGCTGTTCCAGGTCAGACAGGTCTTGGGCTGGCACTGCAAAGGTTCTGTGCTCTAACCTGGATGTATAGAGGTTCAGATTTGGATCAAGGTTTTCTGTATCTTCAGTCTTCTCTGGGTTCATCTTCAGATCAGAGGTGAGTTTGTTTTCCTGTCCCTGACAGGCAGTTGAACAAACATGTCTGCTGTGTGATTCATTTCCTTCATGATTTTATTCCACAGGATCAAATAGACATCATGTGATATCTAACTGTCTGATTTACAGGTGAAGTTTTTGTTCAACAGAAACATGTCACTTTCTAGTCTCAGGTGTAGATTGGGTGTACCTGGTGGGTGTGTCCAGTCTCTGTGGCAACCAGCTGTAGTTGGATGTTGTCATGGAGACAGAGACTGACTCTGACCTTCTGCTCAACTGTGAGTGCCTCCAGACTGAAGAGACAACGCCAACAGGACTGAGAGCTCTGCAGGAAGTAGATGTGGAGGGGCTCCGAAGCCACTGAAAAATACACAGCACTTAGATGTTATAAACAACACACACACAAACACACACACACACACACACACACACACCTACCTTCTCTGAGCTGCAGTGTGTTCAGGTATAGTGGACTCTGTAGGACATTGCAGCGTCCGGCTTCATCCTCTCTAGTGAAGAGCAGCAGGTCACTGTAGATCAACACTGTTATCTAACACACATGCACGCACACGCACACACACACACACACACACACACACACACACACACACAGCATAACAATAAATAAAATAACCCAATGAAATGATCAAAATAAAACAAACTAAATGTTTCTATTCTGCTTTGTGGACAAAATAAAAGGAGAGGATCTGATGGGCCTCCTGCTCCTTAAACCAAAGACACCTGTAAGAGGCAGTCTGGGACACAGTGACCAGAACCAGGACCTGGGACCTGGGACCAGCTCAGGTCACAAGGAGGGAGACACACCACAGCAAAGGTTTAAATAATGTTTTATCAAAAACAATTAAACCAAATGAAAGAATCATGTGTTCTCAGCATGACGTGTGGTCAGTCAGGTCAGCAGTCTGTGAAACTCGTGGCTGCAGGTGCAAAACAGTCTGGACTAAAGAAACATAATCGAGTTGCTGAGGAGAAGCAAAGTGTTGCAGTCTCAGCAGTTCAGAGTTGAATACAAGAGGGAGCTTCACCACAGCCAGACTTAAATATCCAGTCTGTTGTGTCAGTTTTTAACCGTATGTCTCTAAAGGTTTACGTCCCAATGAATTTTAGGTAATAGTGACAGCCGATCGACTTTTTGTGACTGTGCAGAAAAACTATCAATCCTGAGTGTTTAAATCTTCACAGTTTAAACAGAGGAAACATTCATGTTGGAACATGATGCCATGCTGACCTCTGCCGACATCATGTGAGTCTAACATAGACAGACAGGCAGGCAGGCAGACAGACAGACAGACACATCTCACCTTCCTCTTCATCTTCTATTTTACATGAAACTAAAACTCAGCCGATTCCCAGAAACAACTAAGTGTGTGTGTTTGTGCGTGTGTGTCTCTCAGAATGATCCATTAGTGTGAAACTGATCCCAGTTCAACTCTCAGAGGTTATGGTGTCCTTCAGGATCAAGTTCAGATTCTCAGGCTTTTTCTTCTCTCCCAATCAAACGTTTTCTCTCTCCAGGATAAATTGCGTAAAAATATTCTAATGTAGAACCAATCGGTAATCTGCCGTGACCTTTGCAGTCACACGGATAGTAGTGTTCTGTGGTAATAGTGTGTTACTATTACCAGCAGTACTTTTCCAGCATTTTTACTACAATTTTTACTACAATTTTTTTTTTTTTTACAATTTTTACTCAATCTGCCAGCTATTTTTTTCGTGAATGTTTACTCTGAAATGTCAGTGACAGGAAGACTGAATTAAAAAGTTTGATTAATTCCTGTCACCCAGCTGATTAACTGATTACATGTTTCTTCTCTAATTTGCAGAATGTTTGTAATGTAGTGTGGCAGCACTGGTAGTATACTCAGTACTACTAATTGTTTACAGTATACTGGTAGCAGATTTGGGGCTGTACGGTGGTGCAGTGGTTAGCACTGTCGCCTCACAGCAAGAGGGTTCCAGGTTTGAATCCCGGTCTGGGCCCTTCTATGTGGAGTTTGCATGTTCTCGCTGTGCCTGCGTGGGTTTTCTCCGGGTTCTTTGGCTTTCTCCCAAATTCCCAAAGACATGCACATTAGGTTAATTTAGGTTAACTGGTTTAGGTTAATTGGCTACTCTACTTCGCCCTGAGGTGTGAGTGTGTGGTTGTCTGTCTTTGTGTGTCAACCCTGTGATTGACAGGTGACCAGTCCAGGGTGAACCCCGCCTCTCACCCGTAGTTAACTGAGATAGGCTCCAGCTTCCTGCGACCCTGAAGGATAAGCAGTATAGAAAATGGCTGACTGATTAACAGGTAGCAGATTTGCAGTACAGGTACCTTTGCAGGCTGCAGGTCAGCCTGGTGTAGAACCATTTCCTCTGCCATAAGCAGGGTTCTTCCTGGACTGCACAGATCCAGAGGCTGTAAACAAGAACACACACCTGAAGAACAAACATCAATCTGAAACGATAGGTTTTGATCTAGAAAATGGTCTAAAAGAAGTTTTGTTTTCAACAGTGTGGACCAAATTAATGTTCTAAACTCAATGAGTGTCTGACTTGGACAAAAACATACTAGGTTAGTTGTAAAGTTGAATTCCTTTTCTTCTGGATAACGTTTTAGGTTCTGACTTGGACAAAAAGGGTGGAAAATGAGGGTCTCCTGTTCTGATATTTTGTTTTGGGTCAGATCAAACATTCTAACTTGTGTTCTAGGTCAGATACAAGGGTCCTGGTTTGGCTCTAGGTCTGGCTAATGAGCAAGCACATGGAGGTTTTGTTGGGTACCAACATTTAAATTAAAGAGTTTGGAAAGTGTCATGAGACAAATTTTGTTGTGATTTGGTGCTATGTAAATAAATTGGATTGAACTGAAATTGGACTTGGATAAACACTGGGAGTATGAGGGGTTTGAGCTCTGCTGTTTTGTTCTCGGACAAGTCAATGATTTTGAGGTCAGACTTGGGCAATAATCTTATGGCTCTGAGTCAGGTTCTAGCTTGTGCTCTCTGTAGATTAAAGGTTTGAGGTTCTGACCTGGACGAAGATAGGGAAGATGAGGGTTTTGGGTGCCACGGTGACGTAGGTTCCATAAGAGGAGCAAGGCAGATGTGACTGGACAATGGTGCAGTTCTGGTAGTTGCCATAGTTGCTGAGCGGGGCTGCTGAAGAGGAGATTGAGGTAGGTGGGGGCAGAGTGGAGGTGCAGCTGGTGAATGGTTGCTGTGATGTCCCGGGTCGAGGGTCATGAAGGAGACTCTGACCTCTGCTGGGGTGAGTCTGGTACAGACGCCCTGATGATCAACCAAACAGTCAGTATCAGTTTATGATTAGTATGCTTATCAATACTTGTATGTGTTATCATTACTCAGTGTAGCTGTCGTACCGATGGTTCCACTTCTGTCATGATAAACTGATGGCAGCAGCTAAAACACACAGAAAGAGAACGTTCAAGTGTTACATCAAAACACATGACTCATTGCTGGACAGAACCAACTAGGTTGGTGGGGTTTGGGTTGTGGGAACAGTAGTAGGGATAACTTCATGTGTGCAGGCCTACTGGATCAGACCAGACCCTAATCGCACCTCCACTCTGCCCCCACCTACCTCAATCTCCTCTTCACTCAGCAACTATGGCAACTACCAGAACTGCACCATTGTTCAGTCACATCTATCTTGCTCCTCTTACGGAACCTACATCACTGTGCTGCCCAAAACCCTCATCTTCCCCATCTTCGTCCAGGCCAGAACCTCAAACATTTAATCTAGCACAAGATAGAACTTGACTCAGAGCCATAAGATTATTGCTCAGGTCAGACACAGGGTGCACAGGGAGTATCTGGTGGGTGGGTGGGGGCTGCTTATGTTGGAATGGAGGGGTGGGGCTGTGGGTTAATGTTGTGGTTATGAAGGGTTCCGTAGTTCAAATATTTTCAGTCATATTCTGACAAAGAATGTAGGATGAGGGGAAGATGGTTTTGAACTCTGAAGATGGTTTTGTTAAATTAGCTCCTGGGGTTGTAGTACAGGGGAAAGATTTTGGGTTATGTTTTAAGTTTTCAGATAAGTTATTAGTAATGTAATAGTGCGAGAGTTCAGGTGGAAGATTCTGCATCAGGTGAAAAAGTATATAAAGTGAAACGTTCTGCTTCAGGTAAAGGGTTCTGTAACAGTTGTAGAGATGTGGTTCAGATATTAAGTTTTGGTTAAAGTGAAAGGTTCTAGTTTATGTAAAAGGTTCTGTGTCAGATAAAAGATCCAGGTTCAGGTGGAAATTATGTCATCCCGGTAAAACTTCTTGGTTCAAGGAAAACTTCCTGTTCAAACTGAAAAGTTCTGGTTCAGGTAAAACAATCCATTTTAGGTAAAACATTCAGCTGTAACAGGTGAAAGAGGAAGTTATGTTGGATCCAGAAGTGAGAACCTTGAGAGTAGACTCGATCTCCCCAGACTCACCTGTCCTCCTGTATTAAGAGGTGACAAGATTATGTAATTGTCTCCATGTGATGGTGTCACTTGGGTGCCCTTCAGTGCGGTGGTGCAAGGCGAGTACTCAGTCACCTCCTGTTCCTCCCTCTCCTCCACCTCCTCCTTGTCGTCCTTCCTGTCCCTCCACAGAGAACCCAGAGCCCCCAAACTGGACCTGACTCCCAATCCCTGACCTCGTCTGCCATTGTGTTTACTGTGGGAGGGGTGAGGCAGCAGCTTTCTGTCTGTTGTCTGTGAGATGAAGAGAAGGAATTAGACTCAGGAGCTTAGCATATAGACTGTTGAAGGCAGCCTACAGCAGATGAATGTTTCAGTGTTCTGGTGGTGGCAAAATGATCCACATCCTTTACTTCACAGTAAAAATACTCTTCATGCTACGAGTCCTGCAGTTACAGTTAGGGTTCTAATTTAAGGAGCGTCCATAGGTAGCAAAGTATGAATGGTTCCTCTCAGAGGGTTAAATCTGAAGGCCCCAAGAAAAGTGGAGGAGAAAAACAACAATTTGAAGAACAATTCGTGCACACCAAATAAAACCGAAAGTGAACGATGTGCAAAGTTATAGTTCTTATCAGTAAATGGGACGAGGTTGTAGTCTATGTCAGGAAAAACAGCTATTACTGATGTTCTAAGTCAGGAGAAAAGTTATCGATATGTTCTTTGAGGTTCCAGGTTATGTTCCCAGCCATCACTTCTGTTCTGGTTCAGGTTATAAAGGTTCTAGGTTAGGTGAAAGTTCATTTAGTCATATATTTGGTTTGTAAAATCAAGGAAATTAGTAGCTGTCAGATAACTAAAGAGCAGTAGAAAATTAAATATGCAAGTACAAATACTTCACATTTATACTTCAGTACATTAGTTGAGCTGTCAGGTCAAAGACTTACCGTGTTGTGTGCCGGAGGGCGGAGCAAAGCTTCACATCCTGACCTGAGCTCAGGTAATCCCCTCCACACCACCAACACAATCTGAGACGGACAACTCCTGCAGGTACACACATACACACACACAATATAAAATCATCAAATCCATTCAAGTTAATTCAAAAATGAAACTAAAAATAAATAAATAAAATTAATTACTGAGTGAAATTAAAATGTTTTTTGAACTCAGTTAAAGTTCCAGTGTGTAGGATTTAATATTTGTAATGATGTTTTCATTAGTGTGTAAACAATGAAACTAAGAACTGCTGTGTTTTTCATTAGCCTTCCTATTATTAGTCCTTTCTACTATCTACAGAGGAAGCAGCTCCCCTGGTGGAGTCCGCCATGTCGTGCGGCCATATTTCAACAGTGGCTCTGAGCAGACTCACCAAGTACTGACTCTAAAGGGGACTTTCACATTTTAAAATCAGTGGCGAAAGCTGTTCATTTGGTTGCAGTATGCAGCCACACAATTAGATGCACTAAATTCTACACGCTGGACCTCTAAACAAATCAAATGATGCAACACTGGACTAAACACTTGAGAAATATATTAAAACTCAACACAGTTGACACATCATTTTGTTGGTTCTGAATGTAAACACGAACAGTGTGATCAGCCAATGAGATGCTGCTGTCCATTTAACCTGAGCTCACCTGCCATCAGTACAGTCAGCCAAATGTAACAGCGCTTCAAAGTTCAAACTACACTTCAAATGAGCTGAAACTATCATGAAAGTGTGAACAAGAAGTAAGTCAGAAAGCCAGGTAGTAGGGTCACCTGATGGCGTGAGCGAGGTCGACACACTTCCAGGTTTCAACAGGAATTCCGTTCAACTGCAGGACCGAGTCTCCTTGACGGAGTCCTGACTGATGAGCGGGACCTCCTACAAAGACAGACCATCAGTGATGTCAGGTTGAACTCACTACTGACCTCAAAGCCTCCATCTTTACGGCTGTCACTCTGTAACCTGAGTCAACCGTTAATCACATATTCACATAATATCTAGCTCACACGACTTCACCTCCTGAGGCTTGTCACTGAGTCATTAAACACAACCTTTTCTCTTGTCACACTGAGTCACATGTGGAGCCCAGTGGCAGCCCAGCAAGTGCTGCCTTCGTCCAATCAAGTGACAGCACCCGTGAGTCCACATAACACATCAACAAGTCAGGGAGGGGTGGTTAACTCAGGTTTGACTGTTTCCTGTCTGATACCTGCTCTCAGGTGTGTGTCTGTATGGAGGCTACAGTGTTCCTCACCGGGGTCGACAGCCTGGACCCTGACTGGACAGTTGGAGCAGATTGTGAATCCAAAACCATCTTTTCCTCGAACGACGTTGACCTGGAGACAACACAGTCAGTGCATTCTGTCAGTTTCAGTTGGGTGTTTTATCTGATGAACAGGCAGAAACCAGCTGACAATTTAAAACACAGTAAGAGAGAACTTTGTTTGGACATTGAAAGGGTCCCCGCAGGACACAGTCGTGGCTCTGTTCCTCTTCACCCTCCACACTGTGGACTCCAGACACAACTCAACCAACAGTCATCTGCAGCAGTTCTTTGATGATTCTGTGATTGTTGGCCTCATAACTGTGGAGGACTTCCTCAGGAGGCTGAGGCGTGCCGGACTGGGGAGCTCAGTCCTGACATCTTTTTATAGATGTGTGGTGGAGAGCGTCCTGTGCTCCTGCATCACTGTGTGGCACAGCAGCTGCTCTGTAGCAGAGAAGAAGTCTCTGCAGAGGGTGGTGAAAGCTGCACAGAAGACTGTGGGACACAGCCTATCCACCACCACAGACATTTACACCTCCAGGTGCAGGAAAAGGGCCTCCTGCATCATGAAGGACCCACCCCTCACACAAACTGTTTGCCCCTCTCCCCTCAGGCAGGAGGCTGCGGAGCATCAAGAGCAGGACCACCAGACTGAGGAACAGCTTCTTCCCAGAAGCTGTGAGACTGTTGAACTCTGGAGGTCCTCTGTAGCCCCTGCTGCCAAACCCATCCCCCCCCCCCCCCCCCCCCCCCCACACACACACACACACACACACCAACAAATACCCATGGAACATTTTGCACAATGCAGCCATTTGCACAGAACTCTCAAACTACTCATGTTCTCTCATTGCACTACTGTCTTTTGCACTACCCTGTCAGTCATTTGCACTAATGTTTATACTGTTTACACTGATGTTTACATCACCTACTGTATTTTTTAATATTCTACTGTTTTTATATTACACAGCATTGTTTATATTTATATTTATTTGTTAGGCAATTGGGCTTATACTGGGACCGGGGAAACTAATTTCGTTCCACTCATGTTCTACATGTGTGAAATGACAATAAAGCTCCTTGAATCCTTGAATCCTTGAGAACGACGCAGAGTACAGAGAACTGATCCAGAACTGGACTGGTGCCAATGGAACTGCCTCCAGATCAACACAGGAAAACAGAGGAGCTGGTGGTGGATTTCCACAGGCGTGGACACTCACCCCCAACACCAGTGAACGTCCAGGGAGTGGACACTGAGAGAGTGGACTCCTATAATACCTGCATGTTCACCTGAACAGCAGACTGGACTGGACAGACAACTCCACTGCACTGTACAGGAAGGACCAGAGCAGACTGTACCTGCTGAGGAGACTCAGGTCCTTTGGAGTACAGGGGACACTCCTCAGGACATATTTAAACTCTGTGGTAGGCCCTGTCACCTGACAAGCTGTCCTCTCTGCTGGAGAACCACTCCCACCCTCTGCATGAGTCTGACAGCGCTGGGCAGCTCCTTCAGTTGTGGGCAGCTTCACCGCAAGTGTGTGAAGGAGGGTCACCACAGGTCCTTCCTCCCTGCTGCTGTGAGACCCCATGAGTCCACCGCAAACCGAACCTCAAGAAGTTACTGTGCAATAATCCCCAAGGGCAACACAGTGACTTTTTACTGCTAATAATTGAAAAACCATGAAAGACTGTAAATACTGTGTGTGTTCTTGTATATTTTTTTTTCAAAAACTGATAATTTATTTTGAAATTGTTTTGTGCACTTTTGATTTTGCACTCTATTCTGTTCTTGTGAGCTGCTATGACAAGTGAATTTCCCCACTGTGGGATCAATAAAGTTTATCTTATTCTTAAATCTTACTCGACTTACCTTTATTTTGCTATCCCTGTGCTGCTGTGACAATTTTCCCACTGTGGAACAAATTCAGGCCCATCCCATCTCATGTTAGTTTGTTGAATTTTGTGTTGTTTCTAACTTGCCGCCTGTAAATGTTTTCTGTTTTAGTCTCATGAGATTTTGAGTTACTTCATGTGTTGTTGTACAGCTGGCAGTCTGAAGGGGACGCCATGTCCAGACTTTGCAGGTCTTTAGTCATGCTGACAGAGTCAGATCCAGACTGGAGGTCTGTCTCTGAGCTGTTTCCATGACTCTGTAAACACCGACAGAGCTGAAGAAAGGTCGACTCCTCACAGTATTCCCTCCACAAAGAATGCTAAATGTCCCTGAGTTCAGACTGACAGGCTGATATTAAAACCCCTGCAGGGTGTGAAGAGAAACTCTGGGAGCCTCAGTGTTTGTCTCTCTGCAGGATCAGTCCAGTTCACATGTCCAACAATACAGTTGACATTTCAATAAACTGATGGACAGGAAACACATCTCCAGTGTTCCCACAACATTACATCACTGTGACATCATCAGGCCAGAACTAACCGTCGGCAGGGGGGACCCAGTCTCAGAACAAGAGCACAAAAATAGGATTCAAAGATTATAGATGATGAAGATAGATTCAAAGAGATCTTAGACTTTTAAAGAGAGAAGTTTAGAGTTCATTCACTCCTCTGACTCTCCTTAAGTCATGATTGTGGGCTGAAAAAAACAGCAACCAAATGATGATGGACTTTTTAAACCCTGGGTTTGTCCTCTTAGACTAAACAAGCTGCTACCCAACCTGCTGACAAAACTCAGGGCTATAAAAATATTGCAAGTTCTTCTGTAGGCTTTTTTGAGGTGGGGCGAGTAAAAAGAAAAATGATTAAATATTTTTTTATAGCCAGTCAGTTAGATATTTAATATGGAAATGAATGAGTCATGTGTTTTTTGATGTGAATAAAGAAGTTTTCCTCAGGTGTGCCTGACTCACCTATTCTAGACACTAAACCTTCAGTCATGCTGTTGACCAACATGAGTTTTTCAAAGAACAGAAGCGATTTATTTCTGTGAACCCTGTCTGACAGTGAGGTGTTATCACAGACCTCTGAATGGACAGCATCTTCTCATTGTGGGTCGTCTGCAACATTTCTTCATGTCTGCTTGTAGCGAGTCTTTTGGTTCAACTCAAAGATATTGTGCAGGTATGTAAACATCAACATCTTGGTCTCTCACTTGGGCCCTGAAGTTCCTGTCAGTTTGACTGACAGCCCTGACATCACTATGGACACCTGAAGCAGGCAGGTGAAAACACTCAGGAAAGGGTTAAACTGCAGGAATCAGTTTCTGTTTGAACAGCTGAGTGTTTGTGTAGCAAAGGACAACATGGAGGACCTTTGCCTGTTCAAACACACACACACACACACACACACACACACCAGCAGCACTGAAACACACACACACTCTCTCTCTTCCCTGTCAGATGCAGTTTTTCAGTAAAGTCATTCAGATTTAATCTGTGTGAATTATTGATCAACCTGTCTTGTGCACGCGCACACACACACACATGAAACAAACATGAGGAGAGCAGCTGGTTTAAACATGAAGGTATTAATAATTTATTTTACCTGCTGAGCTAGAAACACACACACACACACACAAACACACACACACACACACACACACACACACACACACACACACACACAGGAAACTGGAGGTTGTTCCAGAAATGACAGCCAGTAGTGACATCACAATGTACAACCAATCAGAAGAGACGATTGTTTCCTAGGGTGTTGTTTCCATGTTTGTTAGTGGTGCCATCAGAAATCAACTCCAAACCTCATTCTCTTATGGAGACAAGCAGCTACATATCTGTAGAGTAACTGACCGAGGATTCTACTGAACTCTACTGAACTCAGTGAGGAACAGAAGACTGAATGAGGTCAAAGTGAAGAAGTCTTCACTCCATCTACTTGTGACATTTCGATGGTTCACAGCAGTTTTGTTTCAGATGTGTTTCAGCATTGAAAGACAGAAACATGAGGATAGAGTTTGATCTCCAGAGGTTC
Organism: Scatophagus argus; assembly: GCF_020382885.2. Lineage (NCBI taxonomy): Eukaryota > Metazoa > Chordata > Actinopteri > Scatophagidae > Scatophagus > Scatophagus argus. The sequence goes on from NC_058496.1 coordinate 136,885, forward strand.
TTGTTGTTTCAGATGACCTTCAGAAAATACTTACACATTAACTGCACAAACGTGTATAGACTGAACAACAGGAAGTGCTGTTTTAACACCAACTTTAAACTGTGAACTGGTCCTTTATTAAACAAACAAACTCTGACCTGAGGCAGGTTTTGTTCGATGCAGATTCGACACAGACGGTGGATCGTGTGCATGCCAGCAGGTCCAGTTGTCTGTTCAATTCTCGCAGCTTTACTGGTCCATCTGATCCTCCAGCAGATCTGAACCACAACCACCAGGACGGATGAACAACTCCCAATCCAGGTCCAGAAATCAGGTCTAATCCAAATCCATACTTCAAGACACAAAACACAATACCAGAACCAATCCAGGTCCAGATTTACAGAAGTTGTTCCACATTCAGACTTTAGAGAATAAGTTTCCAGACCAGTCAAATCCAGACTTCACAAAACCAGGCTGGAACAACAAATCAACAGAACTAGAACCAGGTCTAACCAGGACCAGCTGGTCCAAGGGAAGCACTGTGAGAGAGTTTCAGCTGTGTACTGCATGTTAGCGAGCTGTGTGTGTGTGTGTGTGTGTGTGTGTGTGTGTGTGTGTGGGAACCAACAGACAGAAGAATTGCAGGAAACACACACAGACTCAGAAAAACACTGGCTGTATCTCAGCGATAAGACACATACTTCCTGCACACACACACACACACACACACACACACACACACAAACTCGTGTGAATGCTGTCGTTCAGGACTTCTCATTGTTTCCTGGGCCCATTGACCCAACAGGCTTCACGTGTTATTCTGCTGTGAAGGAAACCAACACTCTGACCTGTTTGTATTTATCTGAACCAATCATAGTTGTCCTGGGCAAAGGATGAGACAACGGTGCAGAATCGTGTCAGGTAGGACGTAATAAATCCACACACAACAAATGCTAAAAGCAGGTTAGAGAAGCGTTGACCACCATCATGTCGCTGCCCAAATAAACCCCAGACATGCTGGTGTGATGCAGACTATTCAGAGAAATGAAAACTTGAGTCCAGTCCTGCTCACCAGCACAGTTTATGTTGAGCAACAGTGGGATTATCATCTGCATTAAACCAAACCGACGGAGCAGGTTAACCTCTCACAGCTTACCACTGCGATTTGATCAATAAGAAATCAATGGACCACATGTATGAGACTATAGTCCTGTGTAAAGTAATGAGATGAGATGGGATTATTCATCCTGAGAGAAACCTTTGTTTTAGTACAAAGTAGAAACGAGTGCAGTAAATAGAAAACCAAAATATTCACATTGCCAGAAATAAAAACAAGGCTGAATGTCAGTAAGTAATGTCGCCCATGCAAACATGAAAAATAAAAACCTCAAGAAAGACTAAAGGACTGATCAGAGATGTTCTTACCAAATATGTTGGAAATGAATAATTCAGGGACAGTAAAACATCTGAAACTGTGTGTGTGTGTATACATCTGGTCATCCCTTCTTCTTCATTTGATTTGGGGGAGGTTAGTGTCATGTGCTGTAGCAGTCCAAACAGCTGTGTGGTATATGGTGTATACTGTGTGAAGACCAGAAGCAGCTTCAATCTATAATTCAGCAGATGTGAATCTTTGATGAGACTTTAAAGAAAAACAGTAAAACACACCCACACACACACACACACAGATGTTTCTGATCATCTCTGATCTGATTGGTTGCTATGTCAGAAATGTTAGCATGATAGCATCTCAGGAAAGTCTTCTAGAGTAATAGAAGAAGTCTTCTAGAATAATTGTGGCTCATTTATTTTTACTCTTTTTCTTCACGACCAACCAACAAGGTGATTTACAAACTGTGAACAGTAAATCAGCAACACTAGCATTAGCAGGTAACGCTACTCTCAAGACATCCTGTCATTAAAGTCTGAAAAAGAAATCTGTTGGCAAGTCGCAAGTCTTGACCCACAAGTGCGAGTCAAAGTAAGTCAGTCCTAAATTAAATCCCAAATCAAGTCCTACATCTGGACAGGTAAGTTCCAAGTCAAGACCAGTTAATCTCATGTCAAATCACAATTGAAGATCAATGAATTCCACAACAAATAGGCGAGTCCAATTAAGTTTTGAGTCAGGTGCCATGTCTAGAAGGTCCAAAGTCAAGCCCCACGGGTAATTCTAAAGGAACACTCAGAATCAAGTCACAAGTCCATCAATTCCCAACGCAAAGCAGATGAGTCTAAAATCAAGTCATAGGTCAAGACTACCAAGTCCCAAGTCAAAACAAGCAACCAAGACAAGTTCCAAACGAAGACAGGTCCACAGCAAGTCAAACAATCTCATCTCAACAACCTCATCTACTCAGCAATGCCTCAGGTAAATGTTTGAGCCATGTGACTCACCATCAGCTGCTGGGTATACAATGTGGAGACATAGGTGCTGTGATTGGCGTTGAGGCTCTGGGGGAAACTGGAGGTCAGGCAGTGGTTTGTCAGGTCTTTGAGTCCAGCTGAAGTGGTGCTATTTGACAGCTTGGTTGGGGCAGGGGTGGTGGTAGCAATCTGGTTCAGGTTGGTATCTGGAGCAGAGTCTGGAGTTCTCCTGAGATCTGCTGCAAGCAAATAACCACCATCATCATCATCATCCCATGACCAGGCAGTGTTCTTCCAGAACATCCTGACTGTCCTCAGATTAGATCAAGTGGTTCTGAATCAGTTAAACCTGCACCTCACAAATACAAGATGAGACAAAAGTTAAAGCATCCACGTGGAATCCCCCTGAAGAACAAACAAAACAGGACCAGCACTCTGGACGGAGGATGATCTGGACCGTTCTGAGAGTCCTGAGAGTCTGCTGATTGGACAAATTAAGACAAATGAAGTAAAACCAGTAGTATTGCTGACTAGTACTGACAAATACTCCATCCACAGATGTTACTACTAACAGAGCGACTAATACTACTTTCTTCTTCTGTCCTTCTTTCGTCCCTTCTCCCTCTGATCGGTCGGTTGGGGCGAGCAAGTATCAACTCTCAGTGTGAGAAAGGGGGGTGGGGGGGCTACACAGAGATAGATGGAGTCAGGAGGGAGGGTGTTGAGCGACATAGTGACGGTGGTATTGTGAGGGTCACATGGTTACCGGGCAGCTTCTTATTGCCACGGTAACCATGTGGACCCCTGGGGAGAGAAAAGGAGAGCAGGAGTCAGTTTTAATCTATATCTACAACTGCTCGCTCGTCCCTCTCTCCCCATCACACTATAGAGTCAACATACAGAGAGCGAGTGTGTGTGTGTGTGTGTCCTGAGGGTTTCTGTCAGAACTAATGAAGCTAATATGTTAAGGTTAGGATTGCCTGTGAAGGTTTTTCTTATTTTTGTAAAATCTGACAGGTTGGGTTTTGTAATTGCATCTGATTCTGGTTTTGATGGTTCTAATGTTCCAGTTCTTGTGTGGTCATGGTGTATTGACCTGAGGGGTTGAAAGCTCACCTCAGGACCACAGAGCTTTGTAGGAGGAGAGTGGGACATTCCAGAGATTTAAGTCAGGTTTTTGAGTATTTGGAGGACGCTGAAGTCATCCATCTGTGCCTGCAGAGTTCAGGGCTCTTCTCTGGTGATTATACATACTTTTGATTAATTTAGAGGCTGTTTAACCAGATGGAAAATCCATGAAACAAAAACAAGTTGGAATATGATCTGTCATGACCTCATTTGTTGCTTGTAAGCAGTGAGTGATGCATCTCTGCAGCGATTTTGTCTCCAGTTTGTTTGCTTTCAGCTGCATCAGAGCTGAGCTCAACTCAGCTGCTTGTGAACAATACTGAACTCCGATTATCATCAACCAGTCAGCTGTGAGAAGCCGCTTCTTCTCAGCCAATCACATTGCTTTAACTCACCACAGCGTGTTGGTATGTTCCCTGCTGTCCTGTTCTCTAGGCTCCTCACTGTTTTGTTGCACAGTGAGGTCACTCTCAGGTGTTTGCTCCGTCCAAACTCCTCTCCTAGTAGGTAGAACCAACCAGTGACAAGCTGCCAACACAGAGGGGGCAGAGCCAACAGCAAACATGTTGAATCTGCGTCACTTTAGATGAAACATATGAACTTTAGAACTCAATACAATCTGTGAACAAGCTCTGAAGGTAAAAAAGAACCTTCATAGCACCACACCTGTATTTCTGTATTTCACAGAAATTTTGTGGACAAATGAACCAGCTTGAGAGGAAGACTGAGATGAAGAAGAGGAACATAGTTTAATCTGACCTTTGAGGATGAGACGAGAGAACCAATCCCAAAGCTCATACATCCAAGCAGGTGACTGCACCTGAGGAGACAGAGAGAGGGGAACGATAACACAACATGACTTTGATGATGAAAACCAGAGAGAGCGAGAGAGAGAGACAGGTGTGTGGAGCACCGCCCCTCGGCCTTCTCAGGTGTTCTCTTTCAGGAAATATACAAAATAACAGCTTTGCTTAGCTTCAGAATCAGAATCGGCTTTATTTGCCAAGTACGTGTGACCATACAAGGATTTTTCTCTCTCCTGTGCACCATACAAAATACAAAATAACAAATAATAGTAATAAAAAATGAAGAATAAAGTATTTACAAGAAGGAAATAAAATATATAAATTATATACATGTATATATACATGTAGTATATATGTATACATGTAGCTTTCTACCAAAGATGAATCAGTGATCTAAGTTGTTAGCACTGATGAACTGCACCTCCCAAAAGTCTTAGCTTCTGAGTGTTGTTATGATCTCATCTTTCCATTTCCAAATGGTGGTCCGCAGTCCAACAGTGAACCACAGGTTGATTCTGTTGTCGTCAACTTCAGTTCATCAAACTAACTTCACTTTGACGTCAAGTTTCAGGACCTCAAAACTAGTACTTTTATCTTGAAGTGTTATGTGTGTCTTCTGTTTGAGCAGGAGTGTGAATGATGAGCTGATCCTGGACCAGCACAGAGAAGACAGGGGGCGGGGCTTCAGCTCTGATGTCATCACTGACCTGCTGAACACTGACACCAGCATCCTGTTCAGGACGAGGTCATCTCTGACACACCTGAAACATACACACACACACATTTTTCATTAAAAGGTTTGTACTACAGACACGTGTTTCTCTCTCATTCCCTCCGATTGATTAAATTGTTTGTTTTATAGAATGAAGCCTCCTTGTTCACTGATCGGTTTCTGTTTTTACTGCTAAATGTTTGTTACTGCATCATGCTGTTACTGCAACACTTTCTGTATCAGTTTAAAATTAAAAGCCTTCCAATAGAACACTTTCATTTCCTAACAAAGCTTTTATTATGAATGTTAGTTATTATAATGTAAATTAACTAAGTCCCATGGCAAGCTTCATATGTAGGCACTGCCATCCTGTGGCACGTGTACGTTCCTGAGATACAGTTTGGTTGAGACATTACCACACATGCAGCACAGTATACACACAAAACTTTAAATGAATAAAACAATAAAGTGTTGACAATATCATCATTACAGCGTTGACTTGACGTGAGTGTGCATGATTTTTAGATGCACTTATAAGTTAGTAAATGGTTACTGTCTTACACTATGAAATTTGAATTGTATTTTGGGTTCTTGTTGTTCAGGACGGTTGGAGTTGTCATCGTGATGCTGTGGTCGAGGTCAGAGTTCATTGACAGCTACACACACAAACACACACACACACACACACACACACGTGTTCGAGTTATGACACTTTTTATCATTTAAAATGTCTATAATGAATACCTTGTTACATCACAGGCAGATTAATGTTATTATTGTATTATTTCAACAAGCTTCTGTTACACCTGAGCTCATCAGTGTTTCTTTACCTTCACATAGGAGTCACATGACCTCTGGGATTTTCCCATCAGTCCTCTGGCCTCGTGGACTGTAGAAACAAAAGAAAATGGTTTGTCAATGAACTGAGAGAAAAATAAAGTGTGGATGTAAATGAGGAGACAGAAGGCAGAAAGACAGTCAACCTCCTGTCTGTCCCCTAAAAGCCACTCTGTTGTTCTTTGAAGGACTCTCAGTGGCACTCTGCTGCCTCCTGCTGGCGACTGATGGACCACCTGCCGCCTCACCTGTTATTGGTCTGAATATTGGCTGGTCTGCTGAGTGCTGATGTGTTTTAATGACAACACAGTGGAATCAGGGATATTGATTACTTATCAGATTCCCTGCTGCTGCTAAATAACAGAGACTGAATCAGAATCAATCAAACTGGATGAATAAACTGGGTCCCGTTACTCTATCTGTGTTATTGATCATCATCTGCAGTGAAGACTGACCAAAGGTCGCCTGTAATTCATCTGTCAACTCATCAGTGATCAAACACTGTGAGTTAGTGCTGAGGCAGTTCAGTCAATCTGTGGAGGAGAAGATCTTTGTTGTATTTCCTCACTTTCTAAATTTCACACAACAACAGAATGAATGTGCTGCTTGATAATAAAACACCTGCTGGGTCTATGGGCACTGACAACAAAAACTTTATTTACTCTATTGACCTGCTCACAGCAACAAGAAACATGGCATGAAATTGGTCCACTGGTCTGATGTTCTAGCCTAATCAATAAAGTTCATCTTATCTTAATTGTGTGTGAAGGCTGTCATCTGATTGACTGGTGTATTTACTTACTATGAATGATAAGTTTCCCCACCTCTGGGATGATTGACAGCCGCAGCTGACCTATAAAGAGTGAGACATGATGATCACCTGTTTCAACGATCAGTTTTACTTCAGGCAGCTCATCAATTTCTGATCAGCATGATCTGAGATGGTAAATTAATTACTGACTAATTGATCCAACCTTTCCCTCTGAAGACAGATGGGTGGATCTTGGTCCTCCTCTTAGCCTTAATTCTCCTCCCCTCAGATTTGGACCTGGTCCTGGTTGCTACCCCTTCTCCTCTGCAGGACACTGGACCCAGGACTCTGCCAGACCCCCTTGTGTCGGTCCTGTTCTGGTTCACACTTGCAGTCCTCGGTGGACCTGCTGCAGACCTAGACCTGACCTGGATCAGAGCAGACACAGATCAGTCGGTGGTTCAGGACCAGGATGAAACAGACTATGTCAGAGTGTATTTGGAACTTACCTCAGAGGTGGATTCTGTGGTCCTTGTCTGTCTTACCCAGGGTGGTCTGCTCTGGTCCAGCTGGGTCTCAATGGATCTTGGATCAGTCTGGTCTGTGAGAATCAAACCAGATCGAACCAGTTCAGATCCTCTGATCTCCACAGTTCTGACTGAGGTCTGGATCCTGGTCTTCCTGATTAGGGCCACTCTGACCTCAGGTCTGCAGGACTGGATCTCATCCACAGACCTGAATCCAGATCCAGTCCTGACAGTGGTCCTGGTCCGGGTTCCAGTCTTTGAAAACCTGCACAAACAAAACTCAGTGATCAATAATCAATCTGATTGATTGAAATAACAACCATCGCTGATAACAAAAGATGGACGTTAATGATGTTCTCACCATCTGTGTTCTTTCCTCTGTACTTTCATGTTCCTCTGCTGAGTTTCTCCTGGATCTCTGTTCTCATCAGAGCCTCCTGCTGTCATCCTCCTCCTCTTCATCTCCTCCTCCTCTCTGTACCTCCTCTTACAGGCGGTAGGCTGTAGACTCCAAGCCCCCTGGTTCAGCTGAAAGTCAGCTAAACTGGAGGGTCTATCAGAGGACAAGTATTATGGCTGATGTGACCAGCACAGGGAGACAAACTGACAGACTAAAAGACAGACAGGACAGGGCGAACCTCTCTGTCTCCTGCCCAGAAGAAAAGAAAATGAACACTGTGGTACCACAGGATGTTCTTAACCAAAGTACAAAGCTAAGAGCTAAGCACAGGAACTGCTCTGCTGATGGACACACAAAAGTCTTCATCCACTCTCATCTGAGGAATTCAAGACTGTGTGTTTTAACTTTATATGTGATAGAAATGTCCCAAAAATGACCAGAACACTAATGAATTGTGTGTATATAATTTACTCCCTGACTGCTTCAGTAACTTTACAAGTGAGTTTACAAGTGAGTAACACTGCAACTCATCACACTGATCGAAGCTAACAAGCGGGATTAACGGATTAACACACACACACACACACACACACAGTCATGTTTCCATCACTTCTGGGGACATTACATAGACCTCCATTCATTTCCTGGATGCTTAACCACCACATGAACATAATAATAAACATTACTTGTGCAAACCTAACCTCAACCTAATCTTAACCCCAGCATAACCCCAAAGCAACTCTTCACCCTAATTTTTAACGATTTACATGTGGAGACTTGAGTTTTGTCCCCATAAGTAAGACCGGTCCTCACAGTGTGACTGTGTGAACAGATTTTTGTCCCCACAACAGGAATACATGTACACATGCACTCACACACCAACTTGTATCTTTGTGAGAACCATCATGCATCACATTCCTCTGTAATTAGAAAACTTCACATTCAGTTCTGTTGATCTGCCGTTTGTTGTTGGAACAAAACTACATGAATTGATGCATTCACTGTCAACACCCATGAGCATTAAAACTGATTCTGGATCTGACTCATTTGTCTCTCTGGGGGGAAATTCAAGACAAATAACACAAGTAAAACCTCCAAAAGATTCTTTCACACAAATAAACAGAAAACACAAAAACACAAGTTCAGCAACACAAACAGACAAAGCGTTAAACAGTTAATGTGTCTGGAGTCTGAAATGACCTGCTGGTGATCTGTCTTTTTGAAATCATTCACAAAACAATGTGAGCTGTAAAAATAACTAGCCTGCAGTGATCCACTAAATACCACTGCACATCTTCACACTGCAGGATTCACCTTCAAAAACCCACAAACAGCTGCACTCTTAGTTTGAGTTCAGTTTGGAGACAGTCAGCTCTTCTGACTGAACTTTACTTCATAAAACTTGTGTTTCTGAGTTAAATATTAAACTTGTCGGTCTTTAAAGGAAGTCTGGTTGTATATTATAAAATAAATACTTTAAATGAATTAACTCTTTCAGGTTTCTTTGCACAGATACATCAGTAGCTCAGGGTTCAAATGAATCAAAGTTCATATCCAGCCTCACCTCTTCCTGCTGCAGCTAGACACGTCCATGAATATCCTCAATAACTGACTAATTTTCTGAGAAACAGACCAAGTGAGTGACTGACTGATCGTTTGGTATTGGACTCTTTTCTCTTTCTGCTCAAACTCACTGTGTCTCTTCTCATTTTCCCCCAGAAGGAAAAAATTCAAACTAGAAGCAGAGTTTCTGCTTGTCAAGTTGAGAAAAATGCATCGGGACCATTTCCTGTCTGCACTTTCAACATAAAAGCATATTATTTAATCATTGATGTAGGTTCTCAGTCAACCAAATCATGCATCTGTGGTTGTTTGGTTTCCCCTGTGTAAAGGTCTGAGTGCTCCTCACTGTACTTCATAGCACATTGTTTAGTTTGTTTGTAGGTGTTTTGTTTCTAGGACGGACCGGTCTTTGTCTAAGGGTATTGCTAGGTTTGAAGCGGGTCGAGATGTTGTACTTTGAGAAAATCCTTCTGCATTTCTCAGACAACGTGTCACATAGGGAACAACAATGTTTTTCCATCCATTCTGTTCATCAGAGGTTGAAGTTTGGTGTTGTTTTCCCTGTCTCCTAGTTGAATTGACAAAGACCCAGTTTGGACAGCCACACATGTTTAATGCTTCCCTGATGTGTGTGCATTCCATCTTTCCTCCCTCTTCCCGGGAAGGAACACTTTCAGCCCAGTGGTGTGGAGTCCTGATGACTCCAAGTTTGTGTTCCAGTGGGTGGTGGGAGTTAAAAAGTGGGTGTGTGGGGGTTTCCATTAGACCTTTCAAATTTCCATCATCCTCAATGAGCACCATAGGGTCCAGAAATGGCAATTTATTTCACTTAAGATCCTCCCTGGTGAATTTAATGTTATGGTCCACTGAGTTGATGTGTTCAGTGAAGGCCTCTGCTTTTTGGGTTTTGATTTTGACCCAGGTGTTGTCAGCGGAACCGACGGCCTGATGACAACAGGGGGAGGAGTGAGTGTCCAGGGTGATGGGGCTGGCTGAGGATCTTCTCAGCTCTCGACCTGCATCGTTTGATGTAAATGTCCTGCAAAGTTGTTCTGATCGTCCGCTCAGCTGAGCGGACTACCCTCCTGAGGGTCGAGAGGTCCTGCTTTGTGCAGCTGCCCATCCTTGTGGCATGTTGGTTTCATACTGAGATTTAATTGTGCTGATCAAAAGCTCTGGAAGCTGCTGAAGGGACCTTGTTGCATTTTTAACAGCTGCTCTTTTCAAGCTCTTCTTAATTACAACAAAAAACATAAATAACCATAGTTCTCAGGTCAGTGACAATGAAGCAGGACTCTCGGGTATTAAATCAACCAATCAGAGCAGTGGCATTGTCAATCAAAAATTTCAGTCAATAACAAATACTACGACTGATTAATGTGACAGGATGTTTATTTTTACTGACTTGTAAGAAGTAAGAATTTAACAATGTTTTAACAATGCAAGGTCTTTAATGTGAAAAGCAATATGAAAAACAACAGTTTCCTGTGTTGTTGATGATACATTCAGTGACTTCCTCCTGCTCAGTGAGCCCACATGTGTTTGTCATTAACAGGGGGAAGAAGCAACATGTTTCAAAAGCAAAAAGAAATCTGACAATTTAAGATCCAGACACACTACATATTTATGTTACTCAATAGATTGATGACAAATAAAAATGGGATGGGATAATGATGATGATAGCTAATACAAAAAACTCAATTACAAACCCCTTCTTTGTGTCCAAATTTTGTTCAGAGTGTCAGAACTCGAGTGTGTGTGAACTGTTTTTAATAAATATGTTCTGCTCTTTTTGTCTTTTTGTGGTTGTTTATCATCAGATGTCTGATTACAGACACTGTCTGACTGTCTCTGTCTGTTTCTCTATCTGTCTCTCTCTGTCTCCGCCCCCCCCCCCCGAGTCGTTGTCTCTCACCCACAGCAGATGGTCTTTCTCTCTTGGTCTGTCTCTCTGATGATCTGTCTCTGTTTCCACGACGATTCGAACACACGTGTCTTTCAACAGGACAAATAAAGTTTAATTTGGATTTCTTTTTATCTATCATCTACAGGCTGAAGACACTGAGGTAACTTTATTGATTAATTGATTTCAGCATTTAGTGACTGTGTTGTTTTATGCAGTGTATGTACACTGTTATGCATACTGTATTCAGTAAAATACACACACAGTACAGAAATAACACGACAGTATGAAGTTAATATTTAAGAGAAAAGGTATTGGTTTGGTGTTCAGATGCTTTTAAGACCACACCACAAGTAACTATCCTCTGAATTGAATCAAACAGCTGATTGACAAATAATCTCACCTTAAAACCTGTAAAGTGACTGAAAGCACTAGAGCAGCTACTAAAAGGTCCTGCTCTTTCCAAAGTAAAAATATCAAATGAAGACATGTTTACAGCAGTTGATAACATTAAACACTGAAATGTCTCTTTAAATGTATTAATGTTTAAAAAATCTAAATCGACCTGCTTGTCACAGATCTGTGTTTGTTCTGATGTTCGAACTCTAAATCTGTTTAAGAGGTCAGTGTTAAACTGGGTTTAGCAGAGTCAGAAATGAATCTTAAATATGACATTTTACAGTTTATCCTTTTAAACAGACGGCCAGTTTAGTTTTCAGGCTGCTCGGTTTTTTCTGTAGCGCCATGAGCGCTTCAGATCAGTCAAACTAAAGTGAATCTGACAGAAACAGACGCTGAGAACCTCCCAACCAGCTGCTCGGCTTTAGTCCTGACTTTACCACCAGGTCTCACAGGATCCTAGCACTTTCTCACAGCTCTGGGATTGTTCCACTTTATTCATCATCATCCATATCCACTTGGGTCTAGAGTTGATAAAGAGGTCTTAAAGAAGAGCGGCCATTGATGATGTTTTTGAGGTCTGTAAGAAGGGTCTAGAGGTACTTTAGGAGGTTGATTAGATCTCAGACGAGGTTCTACGTGGTTCTATAGAAGTCTGGTTGAGGTTGAAGCATCATTATGAAGGTTCCAATGGTGTTTGTAAGTGTAAATGTAAGTTTCAGAGGTCCCTGAGTAGATTTGGGTGGTTCTTGAGGTCTAGTCCTTGACTGAGCTCTGTGTGAACACATGTAAAGGATTGTGGGTAAATATTTACAATGTATGATGTAAATGAATAACAGAAGTAATGCTGAAGGAATAAAGAGAAGTGAAACAAGTTCCCGATGGTTGTTTGTTCACATCATCGAAGATGCCTCAACTCTGACAAAAAATAAATACGTAAAACTACAGCTTGCAATAGTATCATCTTTAGACGCCTAGAGGTAGACTCACCTGGTTCAGGCATGTTTCAGGATGATGCTGAACGACAGATGGACCATCATGAACAACAGCAGCTCAGAGCTCGACAACAAACGACCAGATAAACACAAGGTATGTGACACATTAGCTGTTAGCATGTTAGCTTGTTAACACAGTCTAAGCTTAAGAGTCCCCTGTCAACCTGAACCCCCGACCCACCATTGTTCGACCACTGACCCACCATTGTCTCATCCTTTGTCATTCAAAAGACTTGTGAATATTCAGACAGTGACAGACAGACAGACAGAAAAACAGTAACAGACAGACAGTAAAATATTGACAATAACAGACAGACAAACCTACAGAGAGTTAATTCGTGTTAATCTGGAGTTAAACTGTCAGATCAAAGTGTCTCTAATCTGCAGCAGCTGTCGCCTTCACTCACATTGACTGACAATATGCAGATTAAACAGTACAGGGACACGCAGACACATGGTTTACACCACAGGGGACATGTAACCCCCCAGTAAACCCCACTCCCCTGATAAACCCAACCCCCAGTGAGCCACATCCAGGCTGCTTTTACTGATGGACACCCTGACAGAGCCCTGCAGACAAAACTGAGGGATTAAAAAGGACCTGTTTGAAGTACAACCAAAGTATGACATTCAACAGTTCACTGATGTAATTTCCTGTTTGATCACTATTGTCAGGGACAATCACCTCCATCATGACATGACCTCTTGTTTCATAGTTTGTGTTTGTTCAGATCAACATTTTACAAACAACGTGACACTCGTACACACAATAACTTATCAGTACTGTAATAATAATAACAATAAATCTACCTGTCACCTTTTGCACGCCAAATCCCTTCAAACATGCATCGCATATGTTGTTTAGTCTCAATAAGTATTTAAGTATTTATTATGCATATATTATACCTAAACCTATACTGTACTATATATCCCATATACCTATCTTGTATGTACATATACATATATGTATTCATGTGTACATATTGCAGTTATGTATGTTTGCACATCTTGCACAGTCTAAATATATACAGTTTGATTAGTATTGTTATCATTACTATCTCAAGGAAATTCAATCGAATGCAACTGGACTTAGTTATTTGTCTTTGAAGACGTTTCACCTCTCATCCAAGAGGCTTCATCAGTTCATGCTCGCTTGACTAGGCTGGGACTAGTCCAACTAGCTGGTGTGGAGACCCAGGTATTTAACCTCTGTGGAGGCATTCACATGACCAGTGGTGTCATAAGCCCGTTTAGTGTTCCATTGTGACAAACGACAGTCGTTGAGACAGTCGTTGGGGATGGTAAAGTTGGTTTCGACTTCGTTACTGCTCTGTTGTGTTGTAACGACAGTCGTTAGACTGTCGTTACAACATTACTATTTGTTATACTGTTACTATATACTGTTATTACTACACCGCTATTTTACTATTATTTATTTTCACACAAGTGTCCTTTAAGTGTATTTTATTCTATTTTTCTTCTTCAGTATTTCATGTTATTTTGTGTTTTATTGTATTCAAATATACCGGACTGCTAAGACAACCTAATTTGCCCTCAGGAATGAATAAAGTCATCTATCTATCTATCTATCTATCTATCTATCTATCTATCTATCTATCTATCTATCTATCTAATATCTAACAATCACTGGGGACATTTTTATATCTAAAGTCAAGTCAGTGTCATTTATACTCAGCATTACAAATCACAACATGGGGCTTTACAGTCTGTACAGCATACAATCTGAGTCTGTGGAATCCAAACAACTTTGATAGGGGAAAATGAAAGAATCATCAGTAAGAGTCACAGAGTACGGGTCGCCCTCCCTGGATGGACACATGGGAAGTAGATGTCACATGGTACATTTGACATCTGCAGCAGAAAATCACTGATGCAGTAGATGTTACTCTGACAAACAAACACCTTCAGACTCAGCACATCTGTATTATCACAAACCGGTGCATACTGGGAACTGATGTACACTGTTTCTGAAGAAACTTCACAAGGAAGTTCATTTCAGTCCAGTTACTAGAATTTGTTTGTTATGAGTCTTTTATATCTACAGAGGGAGCAGCTCCTCTGTAAGAGTCTGCCATGTTTTTACAATAGCCCAGAATGGACAAAACAAACGCTGGCTTTAGAGAGGACCACTGTAGAGATGAGGAGTGTTCAGTTGGTTGTAATCTGCAGCCTCAGTGCTAGATGTCATTAAGTGCAACACATTGGACCTTTAAGTCACTGGGTCACAAGACTGAGCTGATCAGCTCATCTCTCAGTGTGTTATTGTGTGACCAGACTTTACGCACACATATTATTTAATGTGTGTGTGTGTGTTCACGCGTGTGTTCATGTGTGTGTGTGTGTGTGTGTGTGTGAGTTCAGAGATGCTGCAGCTTCCTGTTATGGTCAGTGGTCGTGTTAGTCATCATAGCAGCCATCTTCACAGCAACAGTCATCATCCTGTACCTGAACCAGTACCCTCTGCCCTTCATCAACAGGTAAACACACCTGTCCGTCTGACCTACATGTCTGTCTGTGTGTCTACCTGTCTGACTGTCTGTCTGTCACTGTTGTCATAGTAACCAGGGCAGAGTCTCTTCCTCCTCACCTGTGATCCTGACCAATCCCAAAGAGTCTGGCGCCCTGGTGTCGGTCTCCCGTGTCACAGATGGAGAGCCAATCAGCATATTCCTGGACCCCAACTGTCCGGACTACAGTGACAACTTCCTGCGCTTTGAGGCACTGCAGAGTTCTCTTCTGCGAGTGCTATCTAATCACAATGTAGAAGACTGGCAGGAGACGGGATTGGTCCAGAAGCTGGCAGAGGAGCTGAAGGTGTTATTAGGCCACGCCCACCACCTGAGGATGGAAGCCGAGCTGCTGAAAAGAGGTCAGGGTGTTCTGGACCAGAGACTTGATGGAGTACAGAGTGAGCAGAGCCGCATCATCCAGGTGAGACAGGTACATTATGATGTAACACATGTCCAGCTACTATCAAGGGGTTGAAGTGATGGCAACCAGATATCTTAGATATTGTTGACACTTCGTGCCATCATGTGAGTCGTTATGGTCACATGAAGGATGGTACAAATGGGAGTTCAACCGTCTGGGGAGGAAAGTCAAACTACAGGTGGGTAAAAGTTGGTGTTGTAAGCCACCACCTCTGTTCAAAGATGGATGTTCTATTTGGACAGAGATGACCTCTTTCACACCTCTCTCAAACCATTGACCATAATGACTCACATGATGACACGAACTGTCAACGACCCTCAAGACCACCTCTGAGGTGACAACCAAAATACAGGTTAAAAAGCTGGATTTCCCCCTCCATCTCAGAACTGAAGAAGCCTTTTGAATGAGAGGTGAAACATCTTCAACAACCTAAACACATCCGGTTGCCTTCACTTCTAGCACTTCAACTACGACGACCCGGTTGACTGAGAGCCTACACCTGTTATCACGTGATAATTACAAAATTAAAAGAGAAAACACAGCAACATCCGCTGCCCTTCGACCCTCACATCGACTAAGGAAAAATTCCCAGAAAAACCAAGGAAACAATGGGAGAAACCCCAGAGTGAGCAACAGAGGAGGGATCCCTCACCCAGGACAGGCAGACGTGCAAGGGATGTTGTACATGCAGGAGAGCAGTTAACAACCATAAAATATGGGATAGATGGGGAATGTTCAGTCAGGGGAAAGCCGATGGAGGCTGATGATGCAGCTCTTGGTGGGCAGGCTGGGCCGGGGAACAGGGAAAGCAGGAGCAGCAAGTTGGTTGATTTGCAGGGATGGCAGGCAGGGTAGAAGCAGAGGGCAGGAGGTGGGGCAGGTGGAGTTTGGTGCGGGTGGATGGAGCTCTGAAGAAATCTGTGAAGACACAGAAAATTGCGAGACACCAAGGCCAGACTACACAGTATAACAGATAAAGACTGAACAAATGTGTAGAAGGAGAAGAAAGGAGCAGAGCAGAGGAGAGGAGAGTAGATGACTCCTTGTATCCTGATGAGTCCCCCAGCAGTCTAAGCCTATGGCAGCATAGCTATAAAATGGTTCAGTTACCTGAGCAGCCCTAACTATCAGCTCTATCACAGAGGAATGTTTTTATCCTGGACCTAAAGGTGGAGAGAGTGTCTGCCTCTCTGACCCATGGAGAGAGTTGGTTCCACAGTAGTGGAGCACAGTAGCTGAAAGCTCTTCCTCCCAGTCTGTTTTTAGAGGTACTGGGAACCACTAGCAGACCTGCATTCTGGGAGCAAAGTGTTCTACTGGGGCAATAAGGAACAAGAAGAAGAAGAAGAATCACTTTATTGGCAGTATATATACTTTTATACACACACTGAATTTGTCTTCTGCATTTGACCCATCCTTAGTTGAACACACATGCAACACCCAGCAAATTACATGCAGTGAAACACACACAGGAGCAGTGGGCTGCATCAAGCGCCCAGGGAGCAAATTGGGGGTTAAGTGCCTTGCTCAAGGGCACATCAGCCAGCTAATGGAGCATTTATCACATTAATCACTCCACCACACCCAAATTTTTCCTGCCCATCCGGTGGGGGAATCAAACTGGTGACCCTCCGATCACAAGCCACTTCTCCAACCACAACAATGCCCCCACAACAATGAGGTCCTTGAGACAGGACGCAGCTTTGTTTTTGAGAGCCTTATCAGTCAATAGAAGGATTTTGAAGTCTATCCTATATCCTACAGGAAGATCTTATTAACTTCTGTCAATACCCTTGCTGCAGCATTCTGGACCAAGTGGAGACTCTTCAGAGAGTTTTCAGAACATCCTGACAAGAGAGAATTACAGTAGTCCAGCCTAGAAGTGATGAATGCATGAACCAACTTCTCAGTATCACTCTGAGAAAGGATGTTCCTTATTTTAACTATGCTACGAAGGTGAAAGAAGGCAGTCCTGGTGATATGTTTTATATGGGAACTGAAGACAAGACAAGACAAGACAACTTTATTTGTATAGCCCATTTTTACAAGCAGTTTGTCTCAAAGGGCTTCACATAATCATAGCAATATCCTCTGCCTTTCGACCCTCACATCGACGAAGGAGAATCTCCCAGAAAAACCTTTGACAAGGAAAAAAATGGGAGAAACCTCAGGGTGAGCAACAGAGGAGGGATCCCTTACCTGTCCTGATCGAAAATGACTCCAAGGTTCCTCACTGCTGTAACAGAGTTACAGGTGATGCCATCCAGGGTGGCGGCCCAACTAGAAAAAGAGTCCCTAAGATGTATATGTCCAAATACAATAATTTCTGTTTTTCTGAATTAAGTAATAAGAAGTTAGAGGACATCCAGGATGTCCTTAATGTCCTTCAGACAGTTTTCCAAATTGGTAAGGTGGCTTCTGTCATCTGGTTTTATAGATAAGTATAGCTGTGCATCATCAGCATAGCAATGAAAATTGATAGAGTGCTTCCGGTTAATATTCCCTGATGGAAGAGAGTGAAAAGTATCGGCCCTAATACTGAACCCTGGGGTACACCATAAGTAACGTTGCTGTACTCAGAGCTTATGATTAACGTTAACAAACTGATAAATGTCAGATAGATATGACTCAAATCATTGAAGGGCAGATCCTTTAATCCCAATTTCAGGGTCCAGTCTCTGAAGTAGAATGTTGTGATCAATGCAGCACTGAGATCCAGAAGTATGAAGACAAGACCTCTATTTGGATGCTAGGTGAAGGTCGTTAGAAACCCTTTTCAGTGCTGTTTCAGTACTATGGTGTTCTCTAAGTTCAGACTGGAAAACTTCGAAAAGGTCGTTAGAGTGGAGATGCCGATGTAGCTACTCTAGGACAAGGTTTTTAAGGATCTTGGAGATGTATGAAAGGTTCGATATAGGTCTGTAATTAACTAATACATCTGGGTCAAGGGAAGGCTTCTTTTATAGTGGTTTGATGACAGCCACTTTAAAGGCCTCTGGTACATAACCTGAGACTAAAGAGAGATTGATCTGGTTCAGTATAGAAATGTTAACTACGGGAAAGACATCCTTAAGCAGTCTAGTTGGGACCGGGTCAAGTAGTCATGTGGATGACTTGGATGAGGTAATGACTGAAGTGAACTCTGAGAGGTGAATGGGGGAGAAGCGGTCCAAACATATTATAGGTGTGGAGGCTACTATAAGAGAAGCTGTATTTGGTGGAGTATTACTGCCAATCCTCACTCTGATGTTCACAATCTTATCAGTGAAGAAAGTTAAGAAACCATCACTGCTGAGAGTCGGGGGGGGGGGGGGGTGCATGGCTCAACAGCCCTATGGTTTTTAGTTAGCCTGGCTACAGTATTAAAGAGGAATCTAGGATTGTTCTTGTTCCTTTCTATTAATTGAGTAGTAGGAGTAATATCCCCTTCTGGTGCTACAAAGTTCTTTTTTATAAATTAACAAACTGTTTTTCCAGGACAAGTAAATTTCCCCCCCTTGGGGATCAATAAAGTTCATCTTATCTTATCTTATCTTAAATAAAATACAGCAAAAGCTGATAAATTATTTTAAAATAATATAAAATAAAAGTACAACATGTCATATTTATAGAATAAATAAAAGTTAAATGTAAAAGTGTAATGTAAGTAAAAGTAAAATGAAGTAACTATGTCCTTCTTACCTGTCCAGATGTTGTCTGAGAGTCACTCAGGTGTGCTGAAGTTGGTTGCAGGCTTCAGTGATTCTCTGCTCAGTTTGCAGAGGGAGACAGAGAGTGTGAGGCAACTCACCAGTGACCTGCAGAAAGACGACAAGCACACAGGTAACACACCTCAGCAAACAGGTAACACCCCAGCACACAGGTAACACACCTCAGCACACAGGTAACACACCTCAGCAAACAGGTAACACCCCAGCACACAGGTAACACACCTCAGCACACAGGTAACACTCTCTGATTTAGTGTTAATGTGTTGAGAAGCATCTTTCCCCACCACTGAGATAACTTCCTGGATTAACGTTCTTAAGACAAAGCTAACCAAAATGTGAGCGGGTGTGCCTTCATTGGCTGGGCTGTAGGGCTGTGTGAGACGCCTGTCCACCTCCTGTCCAAACCACATCACTGTCTCTCTCTTTTCTCTGATCAGAGCACAAAGTCCAGTTTGTGAATGTCTGTGCAGCACTGACATTCACTTTAATTACAAGTATTCTCTGTGTATTCTCGATATTATTGAAATTACGTTGCTTTATATTACTAAGATAGACCTTTTGTATTTGTCTTTCCTGATTTTCTTCTGATAACGCTTACCTCCCAGTGAATACAAACATTGCACCTGTAATCTGGATGTAAAGACACACACAGCAACATTCACACCAGTCAGACCAGCCAACCTATGACATCTGTTAACTTTTTTTCAAATTTTACATGAATGGGGTATTTCTTAGGATTTATTTTCTATTTCTTCTGTCTGTCTATCTGTCTGGATGTGGCGTGTCCTCAGCTGTCAGACCCAGAGACTGTAGTGATATCCTGGCGGCTGGCAGTTCAGAGGATGGAGTTTACTCCGTGTTTCCGACTCATGACCCTGATGGCTTCATGGTTTACTGTGACATGACCACTGATGGAGGAGGCTGGACGGTGTGTAACGCGCACAGACTGCAGCAACATCGTCAACATCAGATTAAGTGCACTGTGTGAAGATGATGTTAAGAAGAAGAAGAATCAACTTTTATTGGCAGTATATACATTTTTACATACTCAAATACTGAATTTTACTACTGCATTTATCCCATCCTTAGTTGAACACACACATGCAACACCCGGCAAATTACATGCAGTGAAACACACACAGGAGCAGTGGGCAGCATCAAGCACCCGGGGAGCATATTGGGGGGTTAAGTGCCTGTCTCATTTGTGGTGATCTTTTTTCTGTTTCAATGCATTTTATTTAACAAAGAGCACAAAATGGCTGATGACAGGAAGTCAGACATTAGACCTGACTTTCGAAGGACAGGCCTGACGTGTGTGCGTGTGTGTGTGTGTGTGTGTGTGTGTGCAGGTGATCCAGAGGAGGGAGGACGGCTCTGTGAATTTTTTCCGAGGCTGGGAAGCGTACAGAGATGGTTTTGGAAAAACTACAGGGGAGCACTGGCTAGGTCTGACACAAAAACACACACACAAACACAGAGGCTACCAGCACACTGTAGAAGATCGTAGGGTCCTGGAGAATATTCCAGGAGGATTTGGAAAAGTACAAGGGGTTCCTGTTGCAGTTGTGGGCTCACAGAAAAGTTTGTCCCACAACAAAGCTTGAACATCTTTTGACAGCTGTTAGTAGATCGAAGACTCAGACACCAGATGGATCTTTGCCATTTGTTTCATCTCAGACAAAAGATTTATAAAAGAAAGAGTCACCCTCATTACTCAAGTTTTTCGATGTACAAAGGCTAAGCACAGAGTATAAACATGCTGCATGCTCCCAGCAGCACTACAGGCGTAGCCTTTCCAGCTTCAGCTTGTAGTAAAGGGTACATGTGGTGACTGGGACCTGTTCCTATGGAGTTGAACCGCCACTCTCTCTCTCTCTCTCTCTCCCTGTCTGTCTCTCAGGTCTCCAGAGGATCTACTCTCTCACCAGGACAGGTGGTCATGAGTTACGGATAGACATGGCCGACTTCGATAATGCCACAGCATTTGCTCGTTACGCTGATTTCTCTGTTGGTCGAGACTCTGTGAACCCAGAAGAGGATGGGTACCCACTGAGTGTAGACCAGTACTCTGGAACCGCAGGTACCAATATTAATGCCATGCTGTGCTGGTGCACAAATATACAGCATTACACAGTACCAAGAGGTGTCTGTCTGTTCTCTAGGTGACTCCCTTCTGAAGCACTCTGGAATGCAGTTCACCACCAAAGATCGGGACCAAGACCAGTCAGAGAACAACTGTGCAGTATACTACCAGGGGGCATGGTGGTACCGTAACTGCCACACGTCAAACCTGAATGGGCAGTACTTGAAAGGAGGCCATGCCTCCTACGCTGATGGTGTGGAGTGGTCCAGCTGGACGGGCTGGCAGTACTCACTCAGGTTCACTGAGATGAAGATACGACCTAATATGAAACCATATTCCTGATCATCTGATATTAAATCTGATCCTGACCTTTAACCCTTTCTATTAAAGTATCATGCAAGCTTGCTACCTAGCTCAGTATCATGACAGTTCAAGAACTTAGTGATGAAATTTTGGTCTTTGGATTCATCTACATGGGAATGAATTGTTTTTAAAATGGTTCTAAATTGTTTTGTTTTTTTTGTTTTTTGTTACACAACTTAAAATGGGAAAATTCATGTTCACATGCACAGATCCTAAAGTTTAAAAGTCGGTATTTGATGAACTAATTTTTTTTCACATATAACTAAAAATCAAGATTTTCCCTAACCTCAAAGTGAATCCTGCATATTGAATTTTGTGCGTGTTCTACAAAATGAAAATATCTTTTCTTCACCTTAACCATACTTTAGTGATGTAAAGCTAACCATAAAAGAGATGCAAACCCTGGATTCTGGTGTGATGGTTCTGGACTTTGTACAGCATGGTTTTTAAAAGTGCTTCATTCAAAGAAACATGGCATGAAAGAGTCAAGACAGTCAAGTGTCAGTGTAGTCAAATCCTGTAGGTTTTATTTTCTGACTATTTTACAAATTGCTGTAATTTATACTAACAATACCTCGGACCCACTCCTGTTATCCTAAACACGGAGCTCTGACCTTTGACCCCTGACCAGTTCTGTCAGCTGTCTGTTTGTGTTTTATAACATGTGACAATTTGTTCTTAAAGAATCAAATCAAATCAGTTGTTTATTCTCAGTGTGTGCTCTGATATTGATGATGTCAGTGTCGATGTGAATGTAGAGCTGATGGTTGATTAAAGAGTTTCTGACTGAACTTAAGCTTCGCCCTTATCTTCTGAGCAGTGTGTGATCTCACATGGAGGATAAAAGTGGAAATCCTTCACGCTGTTTGAAAGAGCTTTACATCATTCTGTTACCATTCAGTTTTATGAACCAAACCTTGTTCCTGTATTATGGGGAGATTGATAATGAAATATGATAAACAAATTAAATGTGTATATAAATTATGTGTGTGAAAATGTCTGACAAAACAGTGTCTTTTTGTTCACTTGTCTTTGAACTGAATGGTTGTCCACATGAAATGCCGCAGGTCAGTCCAACGTGCTTGCAGTTTCGTCGATGAAATCTGAGAAAAGGTGAACGGAGTTTTGCAGCGCGGTCCTTCCTGGTGGTGAGGTGATGACGATGATTATGACGGCGGTGATGATGAAGCTTATGTAAACCGCCTCCTTTGATTCGCGGGAAAAGTGAAAAAATGGCGACGGTCGAAGTTTGAAGTTTAGCGCCACGAAAACGGAGTCAGAGAGAGACAGGACGGAGACAGAAAGACACGGATACACGGACTGCCTGTCTGTCCCGGTGGAGTCCAAACTGTCTGTCCAAACTGTTGGAGTAATACCTGCCCGTCTGTGTGTCTGTGGTTCGGGGGCAAGTGGAGACAGACCGGATCAGGTAGGACCGCTCCGTTTTCTGTCTTCTTCTGCTGGGTTTAACGCTCTCTGAACCCGGGTCTGAGCCTGCAGTTTATTCGGAGAAGTCGGTATGAAAATGGATTGTAGACCAGTTTGTCCGGTGAACTGCAGGCTAGTGGGAGTAACGGCAGATAACGGAGGGTTACACACCGTTATAACGGCTCAGTTACCGGAGCCGTTAGACGGACGATAACCGTGTGTGTGTGTGTGTGTGTGAAATAGAGAGAGAGAGAGGTGCTGTGTTCAGTGTATTAACTAACGAGTTAACAAGAGGTAACCCAGGTTAGTGATCTGCTTCTTTCCAAGTTAAGTGTCTGTGACCGGGGCCAGGCTGGGCGGGGAGTTAACGGTAGTCAGTGTGCGGTTAGCGGGTTGGTCAGTTAAACGGTATGTGTGTCTCGGTTCTATATGTTGCACTGCGCATGCTCCGGTCTGTCAAAATCCCCCTGGCAGTCCAGGAATGAATCACAACGTCAAACTGTCTGTCTGCCTGTCTCTAGGTGTGTGAACTGATTTCAGCAGGGAGACCGGCAGACCCTGGACTAGTGGTCTGTCCTCAGATGAAGATGCTTTCACGACTTACAAACAATTCTTGATGTGTGACCCTTACAGACTGAGTTTCATGTGTGAAATGCAATCATATCGTCATGGTTTACTTGGTGTTAGATTTAGTTCAGTTGCTCATGTGGTTGCAGGATTACCCATTTGCTTGGTAGCAGTCAGTGAATCGCTTCATGGGGATTTAACAGACACGACCTCATCATGTGGGCTTATGGGAAAAGTGTGCATCACATGCCACTGTTGTAATTACGCTGACTATTAGAATGCAGCAGCTGCTAGCAGCATTTATAGTACATGAACTAATTAATCAGCTGCTGAAATAAAATGATTGGTTGTTAGTGATAACTGATTCAGTGTCAGACTGATTGGAGCTGATTGGACCATTATATAAGACACAATACTGAATTTCCCATTCAGTCATTAAAGTGTTTATCTATCTGTTGACACCTGTTTGTCTTTCTGCAGGATGTTTGAGGACCTTATTGAAGCATTCTGTGGTCTGGAGCCTCAGGTGTCAATGGGGGGTGGGCCATGTCAAGGGGGACGGGGTCTGGAGGAGGGGGAGGAGTCTAGTCTCAGTGTTGGACAGTTTGTCCTCTGTCACTGGTCAGATGGACTGTACTACCTGGGCAAGATACAGAGGGTAACACACACACACACACACACACACACACAGTAAAAGTGTTTTCTAAATGGTTGGTGTAAACTTCGTGTGATTTTTACACAGTTGAGCCCTCCAAAACAGAGCTGCTTTGTAACGTTCGAGGACAACTCCAAGTTCTGGGTCCTCTGGAAGGACATCCAGCACGGTCAGAGACCCAAAAATTACTTTAAATGTGTCTCACTATCATGCTGTTTCTGTCAGTCACAATCTTTCATCCAATCACTTTGCAGCCGGAGTGCCGGGGGAGGAGCCTCGCTGCTCTGTGTGTCGGGGGGTGGAGCCAAGCTCTGACAGCAAATTAAACCAAAACAACCAGATCCTCATCTGTGGGAAGTGTGGCATTGGTGAGTGAGACAGGCAGCTGAAGACCCGTTTCATGTTTTTTGATGTTACGTAGTGTTGAATATCAGCTGAGGCTGTGGACGTGTAGTCGAAGTAATCACATAGCACATATTGTGCTTCTCTAACGATGATGTGGGAAGCAGTGAATGAAGAAAGAAGTTGAATTCTGGTGGCTTAAACGTCAGCATCGATGTAACACTAAAGCTTCTGTGGCCTCAGCTTTTGTCTGCCAGTTCATCCTTAAATCTCCTGCCTGTCTCTCTGTGTCAGCCATAGGATTCACTGCTCACCTGTGCAGGTGATTCCTCCTCTTGCCCGGCTGGGATTGGCTCCCATCGCCCATGCCCCTTTAAATAATGAGCAGGTTTAACTGATGGATGGAAATCATTTTGTGATGATGACAAGAAAGATTGTTTAATCTGAAGTTTCCTGCCAGACATAAAAGACGAGACTTTATCTTATCCATGTGTTTTATTGAATAATATTTATGCCTGCCTGTCTGTCTTTCACCTCTTTGTCAGGTTTCCACCAGCAGTGTCATGTTCCTCCAGTGGAGGGCAGCATCAGTCTCAGTCCGTGGTTCTGTAGACGTTGTGTCTTCGCTCTGGCTGTCAGGGTATTAATACACACGCACACACACACACTCTCCTGCTTTCCTGCTGCTGTGTCACATTAAAAGACTTCCACAGACATGTCAGAGGGGTGGAATCAGGAGCTGTGGACAGAGGATGGGTTTGAAACAAACAAAAACAACAACACTGATGGGTTGTGCTGAGAGAACCACGTTTTAGTGTAAATATAGAGAAAACCTGTCACGTTCAGAGTCTCCTCTGAAGACATTCAGATTAATGGAACAAGAGCAGAGAGAGAAGTTCAAAGACCACCTGACAATCGCCTCAAGACTAATTCAGTGAGGAAGGGTTTTCTGACTCACTTTCTGTCTGTGTGTCCTCTGACAGAAAGGGGGCGCTCTGAAGAAAGGTCCGATAGCCAAAGCTCTGTCAGCCATGAAGCAGGTGTTACCCTACGACCTGGACTCTCTGGACTGGGACTCCCAACATCGGACCAATCAGCAGCAGTGTTATTGTTACTGTGGAGGCCCCGGAGAGTAAGGGCGACCAATCAGGGACGTACACGGTGACAACATTACATCGCTGCTGATTACCTGATGATCTGTGTGTGTGTGTGTGTGTGTGTGTGTGTAGGTGGTACCTGAAGATGCTGCAGTGTTTCAGGTGTCAGCAGTGGTTTCATGAAGCCTGCACTCAGTGTCTGCAGGAGTCCATGATGTTTGGCGACAGGTGAATCTCCTGCTCCTCCTCTGCTCCACACAGGAAGTTTGGCACAGGAAATGTGGTTGATTTTCAAAGTAAAACTGCCTGTGTAGACTCCAACCACACAGCACATCCAGTCAAACAAAAAAGAAACCTTTTACCCACGTAAATTTACTCATGTCAGAAGCAAACAATGAAGGAAAATTGACCAAATGGACTAAATCTGATCACGTCATCTCAGCTAGAACACAGTGCAGCTTCAGCTGGCAGGGACTCCTCGTTCCTCCTCTTTGCTCCTGTTTATTTTCCTCTATGTACTGAGACAGTGTTTTCATCTTAACTCCTCCTCCTCAGGTTCTACCTCTTCCTGTGCTCTGCGTGTAATAAAGGGTCAGAGTACGTCCGTCGTCTGTCTCTGAGGTGGGTCGATCTGGTTCATCTGGTCCTCTACAACCTGTCGGTCAGCAGCAAGAAGAAATACTTTGAGCTGGACGAGATCCTTGCCTTCGTCTCCGAGAACTGGGAACATTTACAGCTTGGGAAGGTACCAGACTGGACCAAACTAGACCTGGTCCACTCTGGACCAAACTAGACCTGAACCAGACTGGACTAAATTAGATCTGGACCAGACTGGACCAAACTAGACCTGAACCAGACTAGCAGACACTGGATGGAGCCTGATGGTTTTAAGTAGTTTGTTTTGTGTCTTGTCCAGCTGTCCAACACTCCACCCTCAGAGAGAGGACAGCATCTGCTGGACGCCCTGAATAAATACAAGAGCAAGTAAGAAACACACACAACACATCACCTCAACGGTTCAGTGCATTTGGATCATCACTGACCGTGTGAGTGTGTTTAGGTTTCTGTGTGGGAAGGAGATTAAGAAGAGGAAGTGCATCTTCCGTCTGAGGACTCGAGTCCCTCCACACCCCCCCTCCAAGCTCTTTCCTGAGCGTGCTCAGAGCGATGGCGGACGGGGCCGTAAGAAAGGCGTGGTCAGGAGCAGGTATGTCTCATCACATGGTGTCTGATGGTCACTTCAGTCTGTCGTCTTCAGCAAGTGTGTGACCATCATCATCATCGTATCACATGACAGCAGCAGCTGAGTCTCTCTGTGAACAGCATGAACAAAATGATGTGTGTCTGTCTGTCTGTCTGGTTACATTTACACAGTGTTTCAACTGAGCGCAAGAAGAGGAAGTCCAAGTGGCTGCTGGAAGATGCCATTCCTAACGTAAGACTTTGTTTGTTTCCTCAACAGTCCACAGTGTCAGGACTAAACAGACTAATGTGTTATTACTGTGTGTGTGTAGAACGAGTTGTCCTGCAGTTGGACCTCCAACCACCACATGGCCAACATCTTTGACTTCACCCTGGATGAACTGCAGAGCCTGAAGAGGTGAGACTGATCAGCTGACCACCCATCAGTTTTCAGACTGTCGTCACGTGTCCTACCTTCTGCTCTCCCCTCTCAGCAGTTCCAGCAGGACAGTCAGCATTGATCAGGACTCCACTGATGCCTCCACTTCCGGTTCGGCCACAACCAGCGCCTCCTATCACTTCAGGTAATCTGTCCTCCATCTTTGTCCTCCTCTTCTTCGTCAGCTCGTGTTTGCAGTGACAGTTGTGTGCTGCTTCTGGAATCTGACAGAAGATAGCTAAATTGTTTGTAAATTGTTTATTATTGATCCCTAACTGGGTTTTTTTTCACTATCCACTCGCTGCTGTAGCAAGGTGAATTTCCCCATTGTGGGACAATAAAGGAAATCTTATCTTATCTTAAGGCATGAGATGCACATACAGTTAACTTTACCTGCTCAGAACCTGAAGAAGTGAAGTGCGGGCCCTTTATTCTGACATACACCTGATGAGATAATCCACAGCTGCTGTCCTCTTTGACCCCTGCTCATGCAGTTTAAAAATGTAAACTACAACAGTCACATCTGTATCCAGACTTCTCCCACCTCACGACGTCCTTTGGCCTACACTGTGCTTCAAATCCCAGAGCAACAAAGAATTTCAAACTCTTCAGTTATGTTGGATGAGTGGGTGATCTGTGGAATGTGTGCTCCTCTCAGCCTTGTACTGTTTAAAGTGTGACCTTTGACCTCTGCCATCAGGAGGAGGGTCGGCAGCAGGAAGAGGAAGCTGCCTAGCAACAGTTACAGCCAGTGGGCCAATCGCAGTGAAGCTGGAGAGGAACTGGGAGGGGAGGAGCCTTCTGGGATGCTGGAGGACCAAGACACTCCAAACCACACTCACTTGACAACAGACTCCTCCCATTTCCTGTCAGACCCTTCACAGCTTCCCTCTGACTCCTCCCACCTTCACTCCTCAATCTCCTCATACTTTGGAGTGGCGGGCAGACTGACCAATGGGGAGAGGTACCAGGTGTTGGCTCGACGTGTCACTCCTCAGGGGACGGTCCAGTATCTGTTAGAGTGGGAGGGGACAGCTCCTTATTAGGACATTAACCGAGTACAGGTGTGAAGCTTTGATTCCTCTTCCTCCACTCTCACAGAGGACACTTTGTTTCCTCATCAGCTCAAGTCTGTCTGCTGACTGGCTGAAACCTTGAGCTCAGTCACCTCATGACTAAAGTCCATCTGAACACCTGATCAGGTTTTCATGTTTCCGAGATGCCCACTTTTAATGTCAGTTAACGATTTTAAAAATGTTGGCAAATAAACTAAAAACACAACATTTCATCCTGTTTGTCAAAGGCAGCATTCGTTTTTCCCAATAACAGGACGGTTAGGACCCAGTTTGTGCTGAAACTCATCCAGAAACTGGTGAACTGAATCTGACCAAAGACAACTTTGTGAGACGAATGTCCCTCTGAAAACTCTTTGTAAACATGTCCAATGCGTCGTCTGTCCCTACAAGGATCCAAAAGACTGCATGTCTGTCAGATGGTTTTCAGATGAGTTTGGAGGAATCGGTTATCAAAGTAGATCACGAGCCTTTCGAAAGAGTATTTAGTGAACACAAACAAAACTTTTAAATACAGCCAAAGACCACACACACACACACACACACACACATTGTTATCAGACTGACAGTACATGGAGCTTGTGCCTTTGTTTTGTCAAATCAAACACATTTCTTCTTCTTTGCCTCTGATATGTGAAACAGTCAGAGGCTCCTGTAGTTACCTGTAGCGCCCCCCAGCTGTCAAACAGCTCGCTGCCTTACCTGTCCTCTCTGCTGTACCTGTGAGTTGCATCAGTTCAGTTCAGTTTATTTATATAGCGCTTAAATTGACCCTCAGTCAGAAAGCTGCTGCTCTGCTCTGTGATGGTTCACCTTCAGTACTGGTCTCATCAGGTACCCTCACACCTGTTGTGACCTCACAGTGGGGATGTGGTCAGCAGCTGACCTAAGTCTTCACCTGTGAAGTAACAGTGAAATCTGAGTTATGGTTCTGCATTCCTTTTCTGGAATATAAAGCCTCAATTAATTTCCCTCCACAATGGAGAGAGCAGGAACTTGCAACAGATCTGATCCATGAACTCAGCAGTTCCTGGCTCCCAAACTGATGGCCAGTACTGGGCTGAGGGCCAGTCCTCCTCCTGAAGTTCACTTCAACAGTCTGAGTAAGAGAGGTCAGAGTTCAGACCAGATCCTCTCTCTGTGGAGGGATATGTCCTATGGGACTGTAGATTTTACTCAGGTCAGAGTCCCACTACCAACCAGACTCTGTACAGATTTCTGTGGATTTCGAAAAAAAATTCACAAAACACAACATTTTATTGATTTAGCTTTTCGCTCACTTTCTCCATCCTGGTCTGAATGTTGTTTCAAAGTCATCTGTGATTGTTGTCAAAACCAACAATATTTCAAGATTTCAGACTGAACCTAAAATATTGTGATGTGAAGTCTTCCTTGTGTCTTTAAACATCTCGGATACAGAATTGTGATCAGTGCATGACATCTGACCTGACAAAGACAAACACTTTGCTGCTGAAGCTTCACACGAGCTTCATGAGGTGTGTGTGTGTGTGTGTGTATGTGTGTGTGTGTGTGAATCCAAACAGGAGGAGTCATCACACCGACCTTCAGCCCTTCAGAGTGTAAAATGTGAAGCCCCAGATAAAACTACAAGTCCCAGAGTTCATTGTGTCCTTGTTTTTACTTTCACGGCCTTGACCGCTCTGTGTTTCTGTTAACAGCTGTTTTCTATGCAATCAGCCTCACTCAGCACACTGACGATCAGTCAGAGCGATTGATCACTGCTGTTCACATTCATGTGCATTTGTTCTGACATCAGAGGTTAGCTAACACAGCCCATTGGTTTGAATGAGGAATGCTAACAGTGCTACGAGTGCCTACAGTCTCCAAGACATAAAACTGACACTCTGCCACTTTAAACCTGCAGCTCCTCCTCGATGCCATGGTAACCATGCTCCCCTCCCATTGGCCCATTGGATGGTTGATTTGATCATGTTACTGTTTGTATGTTCTGTTTAGCTGACCAATCAGTTGCCAGCTTTCTCTGGAATAAAAAAAAGTTGTTTGACCTTTGACCCCTCTGTGTGTTTCTGTGTGTGTGTGTGTGCGTGCGTGCAGCAGTGAGAGTGCGACAGGTGATAATCTGTTAATGCCATTAAGGTGTTAAACAACATGTGAGAAACATGAGAAGCCAGTCAGACAGTTCAGTGTGTGTCTGCTGTCGTCCTGAGGGTCCCTGCAGATAGACAGATAGGAGGTCAGGCAGACGGGTACAGCTGTCTTACAGTGTGAGGAGCAGCCATCCTGCAGCTGAAGAGCTTTGGGTTTTATCTGTGTGAGTTTACCTGTCTGTCCAGCTATCTGTGCCTCTACCTGTCTTAATGTCACTCTGTCGCCATCTCCACTTGTCTACCTGTCGTTCTGCCCGTCAGTCTCTGTTGACCTGTCTGTACAACTGTCCTTGTCTGTCTGCTTTTCTGTTTACCTGTCATACCTTTGTCATTTGATTTGTATCTGTCTGTCTGCGTGTACCTGTCTCCCTGCTTCAGGTGTGTCTATAGCAGTTAGAGACAGACAAGTCTGTGCCTTAGGATGGAGGAGCTGGTGAAGCATTTGTCCAGGTGTCAATTCATGGGGTGGATGAGTGTGATTGGTGAGTTGATGACTGACAACAGAAAGATGAGACACACCATTTTGTTTCCAGGTAGGACCCGACAGACACATCTGATTGGATGATTAGGTTTTGACGTGATATTTTCCTGCTGTTTACCTGCACGGCAGAATCAAACAACAGAGCTGCCGTTTGCTATATTTGTTTGTCACTTTAACCAAGTTAGTTCAAGTGTTTTGCAGAGAAGATATGAAAGATAACAAAGATCAAAATAAGTAGAAACGGACCAAAAGAAGAAAACTGAATTGACTGTCCCTAATTAATTGAACGCTGTTGCTTCCTATTCACTCAGTAAACAGACTGACCCGATCACAATAATGTGCAGCACATGACAGCTTTAAGGATCAGTTCACCGCAAAGTTGAATGTGTGTCCATCTGAGAGTTCTGGTGGCGTCTGCCTTCTCTTCAGTGTGATGGAACCAGATGACACTTGATGTCTCAGGACCCGCTTACTGCTGACAATCCACAGACCTTGTCATGAGCAGGTTCATGTAGGAACTGTTTTCTTTACTTCCATGACGGACAAGAGGCTCACTGATCTTACAGCTGAGCCGTTAATATTCACATCCTCCACGTCACAAAGTCGAGCCACGGTTTGGTTTGGAAAGTGAAATCTGTGGTCTTTCGTGCTCTGATTCTTAGCATGTCCTGTAGTTTGTTTTAAAACTGATCTGAGGTCAGATTTTGGTGGATGTCTTGTGAACACGGCACAGATGTCTGATATCATTAACAAACAGTCTGGGTTTAAATGTACAGTCAGTCTTGCTTTTGTGTTTCAAGTGTTTGTTTTTAAGAAAAGATGAAGTACTACTACTAGTTCTGTTGGTACTGCTCGAATATATTGAGGTTGTGATGATGTCACAGAGTTGAAGAGCGCCTCCATCCATTGGCTGTCGTGTGGTCGAAAGGCGGAGCCTGATGTATGGACTAAAATGTTCTGCATCCTGTCAGATTCTCAGTTAGTGATGCTGAACAACCTAGAGGTAAAAACCAAAACAAATCAGCAGAACAAGGAACATTTCAGTAACTAAAGCAAACAGAAAAGAAACTTCTTCCTCCTCAGGTTCATCCTCTGCTTCTGACGGAGAGGGCGGAGACTTGCACTGTCTGGTTGCTAAGATACACTCTGCATGTGACCTCAGCACCTCCTCGCTCCACCCATAAAGGTAAGGAGGACGAGACGAGTCTAAAAAACTGCAGAAGAAAAAGTCAGACAGACAGAAAGGTACAGATTGGCAGACAGACAGGTACAGACGTGTGATGGATGTGGAGTTTGAGGCAGAGTTTGAAGACATGAACGGTAAGAAGAAGAATTTGTTTTCTGCTTCACTGAAGTTCATTGTGTGTGTGTGTGTGTGTGTGTTTGCAGATTGCAGCAGGATTAGCTGTTCTGCTTAATCTTGATGTCACAATAATAATCTCATAATCTGACATCTGAGGTTAGTCACCATGGCAACAGGACCAGGAGTTCAGGCAGTGGTGGTGTTGAACATGCTGCAGGTTAACATCACCTGCAAAGGGTCAAAGTCACATCCATCAACACCAACAGCTCCAACAAGTCTCTGTCTAGTCTATGCTGTGAGATCCACCAGTCTAGTCGGGTTGAGTAAAGCTTAAACAAGCGAGATTTCTCAGAATTCAACCAATTAAGATGCGAATATTTCTTTAACAAAATGGACAAAAAATGACCTTTTGTGAAACATTTAACACCGTGCATACATATGTTAATACATACATGCACATTACGTGCAAATATTACTTTAATGAAAGGAAAGCTTTTCAATATCAAATTTCTCGCTCTACAAATGGTTGACTATATTCCAGGTGCAATCCAAACTAACTTCACGTCTACAAGTTTGCACCTTACAAAAGTTAGCTAATCATTGTTGGGCGTTATACCACTCTGACAACTGCGGGAGACAAAAAAATGCCCTGTGGGTGAGTGGCAAATCTGACAAAAGTTGATTTCCACCAAAACATACAGTAAAATCACATGTGGGCAGGTATGGTATTTCAAGTGCATGATGTCTCACACCAGTCAGATACATTTGTGCCAATATGATGAGCCGTTAATTCGAGTAGCTGAGTCTTGTCAGCAGATTGTCATTGTAGATTTGCATTAAAATATATTATTAATATATGTTATTATTAAATTATTATTGTTATACAAATTATTATATTGTTGTTGTTATTATTAAATATATTATTAAATATTATTATTAAAATATAATGGTGATCTATTTTACTTGGCTAATTTATATGGTCATGAGACTTTGTGCATGTATGGGATAAATGAAAAGGAGAAATACAAACGAAACGGAGCAGCAGTTGTGTGAAGGACAGTGAGCAGACCAGGATAGTCATGCATCATGTCCAGGTCAGTTAGTTAGTTATTGGGAAGATGAAGTGCACTGGTTTATTCAACCTGTATTTTGATTGTGATGCTTAAGGTTGCTTGCAAGCGACCTGGGCTACAAGTAAACTGAATTTGTTGCTCAGTTAGCAACGCAGTCAAATAGGCTAGTTCAACACTAGATCACGAGAAATTTCCAGATGAGATTGTCTGGACAGTCTTCCAGGTGTTGCTGGTGTGAGGTCCACCACATACGCTGTGTGTCGTCTGTCTCTGTCAGTTGGCTCTGGATTTTCTGAGTATCTGTCTAAGTTGCGGCCCTGATGGCTGGGACAGATCAGAGAGCTGCCGTGTCCCAGGATTCAGATGCTTGTCAGGTTTTCAGCAGTGCTGTACTTCAGTGGAGATCATGGATTCTGACAGGTGGGTTCAGTACAGATGATGTTCCTGTACATGGAGACACCGTTTAGTAATGCAGCCAGATATGCACATACGCTACAGACTCCTCCAGGTCAGTTACGTGGTCAGTGAGGGCAGCTTCCATAAAAGTGTTCCAGTCAAAGTTTACAGAGGCAGCTCAACTGTGTACTGAGGATGAGTCCTCGGCAGGTTCTGGTTCTGGTCCAGGTTCAACTCTCTCGCTGTCTCACTCCACAGCTGTCTGAACAAATAAAGACAACAAATAAAACATCGACCTTGTCATCATTAGTTACCATGGCTACAGCTGTGGAGCCAACATGTCTGATTGCTGCTAAAACTTTGTCTGTTCCAGATGTTCCAGGCAAAGGGGTCCGCCGACAGAGCATGCCCAGTAGCTCCGCCATGGACACGCCCACCGCCAGAGTGACGGTGATTACACGCACACACATATGCACACACACTTCCTCCTGCAGCTGGGATCAGCCTGCTGTTTCCATGGTAACAGGAGCTGTAGGTCACCTGATCAGCTCCCCCTGCAGGAAGAACAGTGAGATACATTCAGAGTGTCTGTGTCTCCTCCTCACCTCCTCCTACCCCCACAGGGAGGTGAAACTGGAGCCTGTCTGATGATCAGTCATATTTCTGAGCAGCGGGGCCCAGCAGGGGCCCCGACCTGAGGAGCATCAGGGCGAACAAGGAGTCAGTAAATGATATTTATCCTGACCTCTGATTGCTTTAGATTCACAGTTCAGTGGGAGATCAGATCTGAGATCAGATCCTATTTTGTTATGTTGATGCTAACAGAAAATGATGCTCAACATGCAGCATCAGACGTCAGAGTAGCTGCTGCCAAATTAACTTCCCAGTGACACAGCAGAAGATTCTGCGTTCAATGCATTGTGGGATGTTTTTCTATCTGAACACTGACAGTTTGACTTTATTTCATTTAACAGTGAAAGTCACATGATTGTGACTGTTGGAGCACCTTCATATCTGAATGGTGACAGAACATCAGGTCTTCATGTTTCCTGTCTGCCTCTGAGATGTCAAACTGTCCAAAAAGTGACCTGAATAATAAAAATGTAGCGACTGACACACAGACCCTGCAGTGGACAATCAGTAGGACTTTATTAAACAAGAGCCTGAGCTTCACAGTCACTCAGAAACCAAATGAAATCAGCAGCCTGTGGGAAATCTGATGCGTCTACAACAATAACTCGAGTCTGTTTTCATATCCTGCATGATTACATGACTCCTCCTCTTCCTCCTCCTCAGGGGTTTCTCTCTCGGAGGTTGAAACAGTCTCTTCGTCGTACTCGATCTCAGCCTAAACTGTCTCGCCCCAGCAGCTTGAAGTCCGACCCGATCAACATGGCTGACGACAGGTAACTCACCAACACGTTATTGATAATCAGTTACCCAGAATTCCACTGTGATATATGGATGATCAGACTGAATGAACCTTTAGCTAGGACCTTCTTATTGAATATGAGGGAGATTAGCCATCTTCTCTTAGACTCCCAGTTGGATCCAGGCCCAGGTCCAGGTCCTGGTTGGGTTCAGATGCATGATCAGCAGAGGGTGTTGCAGCTTACCCGCTGCATTTCCCTGGTCAACAAACCCACTCCACTTCTGTTCCAGTTTAGAACTCGTTTTCAGGTTCCAAACCAATTTGGTTTTGGTCAAAGTGCTTCAGACCATTCAAGATGACATGTGAGAACCAGAACGGGGCTCATCCCACGTTGGTGTCAGTCAGGTTTGTGCTCCTCTGAGGATGGAGGAAACCCGAAGGAGGCGACAAACACAACGACAACCACCTTTAGCTGCAAGTCAACACTTTTCACTGGACTGCTGCTGATTTGGAGTTTGTTGATTGGCTCGAAACTGTTGACAGGTGAGCAGCAGGTAAACATCCTACCAAGGTTCAAATGTGTTTACCAAGAGAGACCTGGAAAAAAGGTAAACAACAAACACAAACAACATGACCTGTCACACACTGGAAAAAGGGCAGCCGTGGCCTAGAGGTTGGAGAAGCGGCTTGTGATTGGAAGGTCGTTGGTTTGATTCCCCCACCGGACAGGCAGGAAATTTGAGGGTGGTGTGGTGGACTGATAATGTTCCCACCCCCCATTAGCTGGCTGATGTGCCCTTGAGCAAGGCACTTAAAACCCAATATGCTCTCCGGGCGCTTGATGCTGCCCACTGCTCCTGTGTGTGTTTCACTGCATGTTGCATGTGTGTGTTTCACTCAGTGATGGGTTAAATGCAGAGAAGTCATTTCCCAGCTTGGGATTAATTAATTAATAAAGTATCTTAAATTAAAATTAAAGTTAAATTAAAAATTAAATTAAATTAAAGTGTCAATACCAAATCTGCATGGGGTTAAAGAAAGACAGAGACACTGAGAGGGGAGGAGGAGGAGAGCAAGGGTTGGAGGAGGGACGGAGGAGGGGGGTGGAGGAAAGGAGGAGAAGGGGTGGAGGAGGAGGAGAAGGAGGGATGGAGGAGGGGCATAAAGGAGAGGAGGAGGAGAAGGAGGGGTGGACGAGGGATGGTGGAGGGGGGGTGGGGGAGGACGGGCGGGGGGGGGGAAGTAGGGCAGCCTCACTGCAGGGAGGGGCCACTGCTGACAGGCAGAGCGGTCGAGTCACAGAGAGCTGAAGCCGTTTAGCATCAGCAGCAGCAAGCTAACGTGCAGACAGACAGGCTGCCAGACAGACAGGTTTTCAGCCTTTCGAACAAACAGCGTCAGGATCAGCAGGTTCTCCATCTTTCTTTCTCTCTTCTCCTCCTCCTTCTCACTGCTGAAGGAGAACATGGATCCATAACTCCCCTCACCTCCTCCTCCTCCTCCTCCTCCTCTTCCTCTCAGCATTCACACAGGATGCTCGGTGAGTATCTGGACTGATCATCTGCACACATTAACAGTCTTTGTCCTCTGAATGGTCTGAAGAGAAAAATGTGCTGCAGTGTGTGTGCGTGTGTGTGTGTGCACGCACGGTGGCGTCTTCCACCTGATTTGCATGACCATGCATGCTGCGTTTCTGTGTGTGTGTGTGTGTGTGTGTGTGTGTGTGCGCATTAGCCTGACTCCAGCCTGCTAGCCTAGTATGTTAGCATGTAGCTAAGCTATTAAAACATTGTTAGCTAAGCGGGATAAGCTACAGCACACACGCAGACAGAAGAATTAGCATTAACATTAAGCAGCTCGTTAAGATGATGATGAGAGATAACGAGCTAACAGGGGAACAACAGATCATCCTCTTTGTGTCAGGATGCTTCAGACGTGTGTGTGTGCGTGTGTGTGTGTGTGTGAGGTCAGAGGTCACTGTTGACCCCCCCAGTCACCTTCAGAATCAGCTACTTCAGATCTTAAAACTGGTAACGTTGGAGAAACCAGTGAGATGAGCTGCGTTCTGAAAGGATCCAACAGGAGAAAGTAATCCCACCTCCTCCACCTCCTCCACCTCCTCCGCCTGCCCCCTTCAGGCCTCCTCTGAAACACTCAAACTGGTCTGTAGTTCTGGCTGGTAGATGTGTAAGGATCAGTGAGTTTTTGGAATCAAATAAATACCTAAAATATTATATAATAAATACATTTTAAGTGCCACAATAATAAAAACACTGGTAAAGCAGTTGTCATGATCATAGCTCCGTCTGACAAGGCTGCTGTCTGTGTTAGTTTTGTGCTATGATTAGCCATGTTAGCTGCTGGGATTTGCAGTCTGTTGCTGCTGCAGCACTTGTTCTTCAGCTCTGGGGCTGTGTGCTGTGAACGCAGCACATTGCTGTCCTCTCTTACTGCCTCATGTCTCATTCACACATCAGAAGACACCTAACAATGTGATAATGAACGTAAACAACATGGCTGCTGTCGCCACTCACAGCTTTCAAGCTAGCATGTTAGCACCAGGAAAGTCTAGCTGCACGTTCTCTGCCATTCTTGTGTGAATAACTCGCTAACAGCTTTAGCAACATATCCACTAGCCTGGAGGAAAACTTTGGTCATCTGCAGTAAGGGCATAGCACACATGGGTAGACAGATGAGTGGCTAGACAGGTGTGAGGATGGACAGGCAGGTAGGCCCTCTAATCATCTTATTTGGACTGAATAATGTGATTATTACATGCTTTATTACAGGTCTGTTTTTTCCACATCATCTCACTTGGACCTGTTGATATATGAAGTTTATTCAAACAATTTTAAAACACTGTGTGTAAAAGCACTCACAAGTGTCAGTGTGGATTTGAAGGGACAGTTCAGGTTCAGGTGAACACACACACACACACACACACACTGTGACTGTTGCCCCCACTCTGACTGTGTCAGAACTCTGCTGGTAGACTAATAAACAGGGACAACATCATGCGTGAAGGAGATTTATTCCTCTCCAGTGTCAGCGAGCACAACACATGGACCTGCTAGTAACTGTAGTGCATTCATGGCTTAACAAACAGGAGCGACAGTTTTTAAATATGCATTGACGTGTGTGTGTGTGTGTGCGTGTGTGTGTGTGTCGGGGGGCAGGGGCCCTTCACACTGTTTGAGCGTCTGTCAACCAGTATGAGTGGGTGGAATCCTTTAAGGCAGGACACCTCCCAGGAGGGAGACAGGATGTTGAAGGCAAGGTTCAGAGAAAGACATAATAGGAAAATGTAATTATTATTATAATAATTAATTATAATTATTGTATGCAGTCAGCAGTTGTATATCATCATCATTTCTGATGTTCATCCAGAATTAGCTCTGAGAAATCTGAGGGAAATGAAAGTTTTGTCTATTACCAAAGTTTTCCAGTGTTGGTTGTCTGTATACCCATGCTGCTAACGGCAGCAGTTGCTAGCAGCTAATCCAATCCCAAAATGCAGTGCTGTGTTTGGTACCAAGCAGAACAGATATACATCAGCTTCATCCAGGTGGCTCTACAACCTGAGACATGTGGCTCAGCACACTGAGGTCCGGTTCATATGTGTGTTCCTGATTTAAGAATAAGATTAAGAATTTCCTTTAATTGTCCCACGGTGGGGACACTTGTGTTGTCACAGCAACACAAGGACAGCAATAAGGTGCAAATGAGCTGAATAAAAATAGAAAAATATGCAAAAGCGAGACAAAGTAGATTCTTAATATTTGCAACCAGATTCTGCTAAATTATTTGAAAAACTACACAAAGGGAAACGCAATATAAAGTGACGACCCACAGTACAAAAGGTTCCAGCAAAGGTTATGGTATTGCACATGACCTGTTGAAGTTATTGCACATATTTATTGTGTACTCACTTATTGTGGTGGAGTTACTGCACAGTAACTTCTTGAGGGTCAGTTTGCGGTGGACTCATGGGGTCTCACAGCAGCAGGGGAGGAGGACCTGCGGTGACCCTCCTTCACACACTTGAGGTGAAGCAGGTGAAGGAGCTGCCCAGCGCTGTCAGACTCTCATGCAGGGGGTGGGAGTGGTTCTCCAGCAGAGAGGACAGCTTGGCTATCAGCCTTCTCCCTCCCACCACCTGCACCGGGTCAATGGGGCTTCTTAGGACTGAGCTGGCCTTTCTGATGATTTTGTCCATCCTCTTCCTGTCTGCAGAAGAGATGCTGCTGTCCCTCGCTCCATAGAACAGGGCCTACCACAGAGTTTAAATATGTCCTGAGGAGTGTCCCCTGTACTCCAAAGGACCTGAGTCTCCTCAGCAGGTACAGTCTGCTCTGGTCCTTCCTGTACAGTGCAGTGGAGTTGTCTGTCCAGTCCAGTCTGCTGTTTAGGTGAACATGCAGGTATTATAGGAGTCCACTCTCTCAGTGTCCACTCCCTGGACGTTCACTGGTGTTGGGGGTGAGTGTCCACGCCTGTGGAAATCCACCACCAGCTCCTCTGTTTTCCTGTGTTGCTCTGGAGGCGGTTCCATTGGCACCAGTCCAGTTCTGGATCAGTTCTCTGTACTTTGCGTCGTTCTCCACAGTTATGAGGCCAACAATCACAGAATCATCAAAGAACTGCTGTAGATGACTGTGTTATTGAAAGCTCTGCAGAAATCAAAAAACATGGTTCTCAGTGTGCTCCCAGGCTTGTCTAGGTGAGATTCCTATTTGTCTGTCAGCTAAACAGGAATCAGTTCACAGGCTGGTTCATGATTTCTGGATGAAAATCAGCAGGGATGTAGAGGTTGAACACATCAAATGTACTTGAAGATTTGACACGTCAGAGATGTTTACACCAGTTTTATCTCAGCCTCTGTTTTGCAGGGACGCCTGGTCACATTCACACCTGGAAGTTGCCCAGTTTAACCACAGTGAAATCTGCTGGCTGCTGAGCAGCTCCACTGGAGTTAATGAGGCAGCGCTGCTTTTTACAACTTACTGCTCTAACATTCAGTTGGTAGTTTAGATAAAAGCAAGACTTCCTTTACTTTTCATTTAATTTTATTTTTGTCACGTTCCTCTGAAGATCTGTCATCCTGCAAAACTTTTTAGATCTCTGAAAATCATACAAACAAAAACAAACAAGATGACAGAGGACAACTGGATGAGGAGTTAAAGCACTGGACCTTCAGACAGTCGGGCACAGATTCCTCTGATTCCACTTCCCCTGGAGAAACTGAAGGATTCACAGACCAGGCAGGAGATCAGGCCAAACCCCAAAAATTACTTAGCTTTGACATTGACTCAGTCTACACTCACAGACCCGTGCCAACCAGCTGTTGTTCAGAGTTCAGTGTGAACAGCACAGCAAAGACTCAGGTCCAACTTCCCTTCAAAACAGGAAGTTCAGCCAAGCTGAACTTTGGACATTTGGCCCTGAGGACGTTAGACAGCCCTGCCTGGCCGTCTCACTGTTTTGGTCACAGACTGGAAACATCCCTCTGAGCAGAGACCAAACACTCTATCTTTAGATTTGTTTAGTTGGTTGAGTCATATACTGTAGGTGAACCAACTCAGGAGACCTGATGACATCTTGAGTGTCACATCTGGATTACTGCTGTAAATACTTACGCCTACCTGCTCTTTCAGGTGTGTGATGCGACGGCTGCACTGTGGTAGCCAGGAGTCATTGCTGAGTGCCGGCTGTGTGTCCTCTCTGGAACTCAGGATGGACCAATCAGTGATCATCAAACCAGTTCACTCCTCCCTGCTGGGACAGGACTACTGCTTCGAGGTGAAATACACGACACATTCAGTGTGACATGTAAACCCTCTGCTGTT
This sequence comes from Scatophagus argus, assembly GCF_020382885.2. NCBI lineage: Eukaryota > Metazoa > Chordata > Actinopteri > Scatophagidae > Scatophagus > Scatophagus argus. The sequence goes on from NC_058496.1 coordinate 177,743, forward strand.
TCCATGGTGATGACCTGTGACCGCGTGTCTCCTAGGTGACGACTTCTACGGGAACAAAGTGCTTCTCGTGTCGCTCAGCAGCAGAACGAGATAAATGGATGGAGAACCTGCGAAGAGCTGTCCATCCCAACAAAGACAACAGCAGGAGGCTGGAGAATGTTCTCACGGTGTGGGTGATCGAGGCCAAAGACCTGCCCGCCAAGAAACGGTAGGAGGAAAAGTACTACTGCATGTACTTATGTAGTATTACACTGCAGGCCCTTCTGTGACCTGTGCTAACAGTAGTATTTTTACTGCAGGTACTTCTGTGAGTTGTGTCTGGATGACAGTCTTTATGCTCGGACTTCATGTAAACTGAAGACTGACAACATTTTTTGGGGAGAGCGTTTTGACTTCAACAGTCTGCCATCCGTCAGCGCCATCACTCTTCATCTCTACAAAGACACCGACAGGAAGAGGAAAAAGGACAAGAGCAGCTACATCGGGTTGGTCAACATCCCTGTTGCCACGGTGACTGGCAGACAGCTGGTGGAGAAGTGGTACACAGTGAGCACGCCCAGTACCAGCAGGGGTATGTCTCTTTTCATTTGTGGTTTAGCTACTTTTTAACAAACTTAACAAAAATTTTCATGAAATTGTTTTTGTGCCTCAGTTCAGTGATCATAAATGACAAGTGCCCCATGGAGCTCCTCAGAACCCATACAGGAAGACAGGACACACTGTACAGAGCCTGAAAGGCCAAACTCGGGGTTCACAACTCAGTATTTTTATCAATTTTTCACAAAGTTTTCACATTCTGTTGCCTTTCAGGTAAGTCGTCTGTGCCGACGGTACGAATCAAAGCTCGTTATCAGAGTATCATCATCCTGCCCATGGAGCAGTACAAAGAGTTTGCAGAATACATCAGCTCCAACTACCTGCTACTCTGCAACACGCTGGAAGCCTCCATCAGCCTGAGAGCCAAAGAAGAGCTTGCTGCTGCACTTGTGCACATATTGCACAGCACCGGCAAGGCCAAGGTAACCACACCCATCAGCATCACCCTGCTAGCTATACCTGACCCTCAGCACCTCCAAAGCCAACAGCCAAAAGCCAACTAACTCTTTATTCTTAAAATGCCCTAAAATGGCACATGACTTGTTAGTGTAACGCAACATCTGAACTGTTTTCTGGAAGTTTGAGCACAACCTTTGACCCCTCTCTGCAGGAATTTTTGACAGACCTAATGATGTCAGAGGTTGACCGTTGCCGTGACAACGACCAGCTAATCTTCAGAGAGAACACACTGGCAACGAAGAGTATAGAGGAATATCTGAAGCTGATTGGTCAGAAGTACCTTCAGGACGCCCTTGGTACACACACAGGCTCAGTGAAAGAGAGCTCTTTAATTGTCTTCAGATGTGATTTATCAGTCATTTTTGTTTTCACAGGTTTGCTTTGTTCGGGAAGAAATATTAACTCTGTGTGTGTGTGTGTGGGTGTGTGTGTGTGTGTGTGTTCAGGTGAGTTCATTAAAGCTCTGTACGAGTCTGATGAGAACTGTGAGGTTGACCCGTCTCGCTGTGCGACTTCTGACCTCTCAGAGCATCAGGCCAACCTAAGGATGTGCTGTGAACTTGCCTTTTGCAAGATCCTTGACTCATACAGGTACACAGAAATATACAAAATACACAGGGTGCACATACTGTATTTACAAACATGGTACACATTGGTGTATATAACTTCCCCTATTCAGGGTCTTCCCCCGGGAGCTGAAAGAGGTGTTTGCATCATGGCGACAGGAGTGTGGTAACCGGGGCCGACCAGACATCAGCGAGCGTCTCATCAGCGCCTCATTGTTCCTGCGCTTCCTGTGTCCGGCCGTGATGTCACCGTCACTGTTTGACCTGATGCAGGAATACCCAGATGAACGCTCAGCGAGAACCTTAACCCTCATCGCTAAAGTCATCCAGACGCTTGCCAACTTCAGCAAGTAAGTCCAGGTTTTTACTGTGAAAGAACTGGAGCCTTTTACTGTGAAGTGGCAGTATCTAAATCTGTTTGTCTGCTTTTGACTATGAGTATTGTTTGTTCACCTGGACATCTGTACCTGCATGTGTTACCTGTCAACTGTGGTCGCAGGTTTGGGACTAAGGAAGAGTACATGCTGTTTATGAATGATTTTGTGGAGCGGCAGTGGAGCAGCATGCAGCGTTTCCTGCAGGAGATCTCAAACCCAGATGGACTTAATCACACTGCCGGCTTTGACGGATACATCGACCTTGGCCGAGAGCTGTCCAGCCTGCACACCCTGCTGACCGAGCTTGATCAGGTAACACACCTAACCAGGTAACACGCGTGACCAGATAACTCTTGTGATGCTCTTTAATCGTTGATGTTATTACTTTTGCACAAAGTCAGGCTAGCTGTTTCCTCTGTTTCCAGTCTTTGTGCTAAGCTAAGCAACCAACTGCTGACTTAGCTTCATGTTAACCACGTGGACAACCTGAACATTTAACTTTCAGAGAAAAAGATGATTGAACAAAATGCCTTGTAAGTGGAAACTAGTGGATTAACACTCACCAGCAAATCAGTTAAGATTGTCTCTCTGCCTTTCTCTACCTTCTCTCTCTCCTACCCATCTGTCTGTCTCTCTCTCCCACATGTCTGTCGGTCTCTCTTCAGTCCTGTCTGTCGAAGCTCGGTCCCCTTCCTCGGATCCTCAGAGACGTGTCTGCAGCTCTGGCTAACCCAGGAGGCGTGGCTAATCCAGGGGGTGTGATAGTCTCAACTCCTGAGGCTCAGCGTGTGGTGTCCCCGCCCCCTCTGTCCCCGCCCCCTCTGTCCCCCCCCCCTCTCCCCTCCTCTGGCGACTTGTAATCCCTCCATCGGCCTGCAGGGCAGCGTTGGACTGGATGGAGGGTTAGCATCCTGTTAGCATTAGCATTCAGAGCGGTCCATCTGTGTGACACACAATTCAAATATCAACGGAAAACAGGCTGTGTAGCACCAACCAATCATTGATGAGTGGGGACGTTTCAGTGAGGTGGTCACTCACAGTGCAGTTTTATCCATTGGGACTGCAGACAATCAGCTGATCAGTTTGCCCATGTCATAAAATCAATCTGATTCAGACTGAATGCAAGTGGGTCCTGATCACTGAGGAAATTATTACCTGCTGCAATTGGCAGCAGAGAAGATGTCCTCATTTAGAGAGAAACTGTGTGTTTCTGTACGAGGCCCAGCAGCTCAACTTCACTCATTATCTAAACCCGACTCACCAACACGATCATTCTGGATCTGTTGTTACTTAATGTTCTGGGTTCTACGCGTCCAGAGGGTCTCACACAGTCCAGGTTCTTACCGTGAACCTACTTAGAGCAGAGCAGCTGATGAATCCTGTTTCCGTCCTCTCAACCTGCCCTGAAGTGTTTCTGGATCCATGCACCATAGACTGTAGGCACATCCAGATCATGTCAGAGCCCAGTGTCAGGGTCGCTGTCAGGGGGGGTCAGGGTACAGCTGGTGGTGTTGCTCTGGCTACAAAATTGCTAATCAGTCATTGAACTGCAGGTAAAAGGTGTTTTCTGTGTTTTTAAATGATCATTTGGATATTTTGTGGTGTTTATCATTAAACTGGTTAATATAATAATCAGATTATTATGTTTTTCTATTTCTACTCAATCAATCAACAGTAAATGCAAAGTTATTAATCTGCAGTCAGAGAGGCACTGATACTGATCCTGAGCTGGTGCTGTACTGGTCCTGCTGACTCGTTGTGTGTGTGTGTGTGTGTGTGTGTGTGCAGTTTGGTGGATTTCACCAGACTTCCCTCTCCGACTCCAGAGAACAAAGATTTATTCTTCGTCACCAAAGGCTCTAGTCTGCAACCTGCATCAGGTGATCTTTGCACTTCATCCATCACAGAACTTTGATGGACCTTTGACCTCTGAGTCTCACCTTTCCTGTTGTGATGATGTTACTTCCCGCAGGTCTGCAGGGCTCCCCAGCTCTCAGCTCGTCCTATTCAGAGCCCGCTGAAAATGAGGCAGGGTTTGAAATGACCAATGGGGGCCGGAGGGACGGGCAAGATCTGACCAATGAGAGTCGTAGTCTCTCCCTGGTTGACCTGCAGGACTCCTCCCCTAGTGATGGCCTTGATGACACCCAATGGCAACGCAGGACAGGGCTCCTCCCACTCTCCTTCCAGAACCCTGTGTATCACATGACCACCACATCACCACGGCAACAGACAGATGCAACACCTTCAGACTGCTCGGTGGGGTCACAGGGAAATGCTGATGATAAAAACGCCACGGCAGCCAAACCAGCGTTTCTTACCCAGATGTCAGTGGGGCTGGGAGGGGGGGAGAGGGGGGAGAGGATGTCAGCCATGTCAAGCAGCAGCAGTGGAGAGGAATACTCGAGACGAGCGCTGTCTCTCACAGAGACTCTCCCAGGTACGACTGGAAGTGAGACCTGGACTGGACCTGATGTGGTCGTTCAGGTGTTAATGCATCTAAGAAACACCAAAGATGATTAAAACTTACCTGTTCAACACAGCTGGAGTCGCCTTTTCATCATCTGGGTAGACCGAGTGTCTCCTGAGCTCCTCCAGAGGTGGATTTAACGTGTCTTGGATGCATTAACACTGTTCAGAGATCAGATCGGAAGTGTAGCTGTTTCTACAGCAACACCTACAGCATGTGAAGCTCTCTGATTGGATGTTTCATACAGCAATGGTCTCCGGACTTACAGCTGTGACTTTTGCCCTCAGTGTTTTTTCTTGTTCACAACATACTCACCTGATGATGTCGCTGTTGTTGCCCCTCCTCCTCAGGTAGTTCCGCTCCCCCTCGTCAGAACTCCTCAGGTCCTCAGAGACGCATTGATCAGCCTCCTCCCCCCTCATCTGCTCCACCAGGACCTCCTCGAGGTCGCACACCTCCCAGCATGCTCAGCGGTGGCGGAGCCTCTGCCTATCCTCCTCGCCCTGCTTCGGGCAGCATGATGTCCTCAAGTCCTGATTGGCCAAGCAGCGGCCAGTCGCGGATCAGACAGACATCGTCATCATCTAAAGGCGACAGCCCTGAGAAACAGCGAACTGCTGCTAAGGTAACCAGGCTGTTAACATGGCAACCTCTCCCTCTGACCTCTGATCTATTGGTGTTGTCATAGAGACGGTAGACGGCCTCATTTTGGTTCTGTGTTCAGGCTCCTTCTCCCTGTGCGTTGGATCGTACTGCCGCCTGGCTGCTTAACATGAACTCTGCCTCCACCTACGGTGACACAGAGGATGATCGCCATGATGATGCTCTCATAGAGAAAGTAAGAGACTCTTTGTACTGGACCTGTACTGGCTCTGCCGGGTCTGAGCTGGTTCTACTGGGTCTGTACTGGCTTTGACTTTGTGTGTGTGTTTGCAGTACCAGCAGGAGATTGCATTGCTGCAGGAGAAGTTGCGAGTTGCAGCTTTGCGGCAGGACGAGTGTGAAGCTCGACTGTTGATCCAGGATCAGCAGAACCAACGTATGCTGCAGGAGTATCAGGTGCGTAACACACCTCAGTCAGAGGAGGACTGAAGTCACATCTGTATCAGCTGATACCTTGATGCTTCTGATGTGTTCTGTGTGACAGTTTGTTCATAAAAACATAATCAGAATCAGAAAAGACTTAATTGCCATGTAAGTGAAGAGGTTTCACATTACTAGGAATTTGTCTTGGTGATTGGTGCATACACAGAACGTAACAAGTAACATATAATTTGAAGAATAAAATAAAAATAAAATAGAATAAGGTAACACAAAATAAAATAAGTGAAATAAATGTAACATTCAAGTGTGAATAGAGAAGAAGAATAAAATCTCAAGGAGCTGCGAGCTGAGGATAATCCCTCTGTCAGGATACCTGAAACTCACCTGTAGGGAAATTAGGCTGATGCACAGACGGACTTTGTGTTCATGATGACGTGACTCTGCTCATCCAGTAAGACTTTTTGTCTGTTTGTGTGTGTGTGTGTGTGCGTGCGTGTGTGTGTGTGTTTCAGGCTCGCCTGGAGGACACAGAAAGCAGACTGAGGAGGCTACAGGATGACAAAGACCTCCAGATGAACAGCATCATCAGCAGGTCTGAACACCTGTCTGTCTATGCTGCTGTCTGTCTGTACATCTGTCTTCCTGTACTGCAGTCTGTCTGTATGCGTTGCTGCCTCTGCAAACACCTGTCTGTTCTGCTGTCTGTATTACTGTCTGTTTGTGCTGCTGTCTGTTCTGCTGTCTGTCTGTGTTTTTATACATTTTTTAATTTAATCTTTATTAATCCCAAGCTGGGAAATGACTTCTCTGCATTTAACCCATCACTGAGTGAAACACACACACACACATGCAACATGCAGTGAAACACACACAGGAGCAGTGGGCTGCCATGTCAGGCGCCCGAGGAGCACATTGGGGTGTTAAGTGCCTTGCTCAAGGGCACATCAGCCGGCTAATGGACATTATCACTCCACCACACTCAAATTTTTCCTACCCCTCCGGTGGGGGAATCGAACCAGCAACCTTCCGATCACAAGCCGCTTCTCCAACCTCTAGGCCACAGCTGCACTCTGTCTGTGCTGCTGTCTGTCTGTAATCCTGTCCATCTGTGTTGTGTTATGGTCTGTCTGTACTGCTGCCTGTGTGAACACCAGTCTGTCTGTGCTGTCAGTCTGTCTGGTGTCTGTGATGTTAACAGCTGACCTCTGCCCTGTGCAGGCTGATGGCAGTAGAGGAGGAGTTAAAGAAGGATCATTCTGACATGCAGGCGGTGGTCGATTCCAAACAGAAGATCATAGAGGCACAGGTACCTGTCTGTCTGACTTTTCACCTTTCTATCTGTCTGTCTTCGTCTTTTACTGTGACGTACACATAAAGTTGATATTCAAGCAATTGTTTTTCCTGTCTGTGTCTGTCTGTATGTCTTTCAGGAGAAAAGGATTGCAAGTCTTGATGCAGCTAACAGTCGCCTGATGGCGGCGCTGACTCAGCTGAAGGAGCGCTACGCTGTGACATCACAGAGGAACGGCCTGTCTCCTAGCAACACATCATCACTGCAGATCACTGAAAATGGAGAGTTCCGTAACTCTGGCAACTGCTGAGCTCTGATTGGCTGCCCTGTCGATCAGCTATCACCTCCTACAGAGATGGATCTGACCCCTGACCTGTTGCTAGGTTACCCCTTACTAAGTTTCGTTTTGCATGTTTCATTTTTGAACATCTTACAAAGTCTGACATCATATCCTGTTTCCTTTTGGTGCTTCATGTTTAGAGCCAGAAACTTCCAACCACCAAACTGCACAAATTTATTACAGCTGTAAACCACCTGGATTAACCCTACCTGTATATTGATCTAGTGTCATCTGGACCATCTCTGGCTATGTATGGCCTTGGTTCGACTGATATGCTGACTGTGGTTTGATGAAACTGACTGTAGCGACTGTGGTTGTATATAGCTCTGGTCTGGCCACATATACTCCATCTGTGTGCTGCTCTTGTTTGACTGAGCTAATCCTGCCATACGGTCCTATTGTTGGATCAACTTTACCTGCCCATGGCTTTGGTGTGACTGAACCAATGGGAACAACTCTGTCCGTACATGGTTCTGGTCTGAATGGACTAATTGGACCAACCATGTCTGCTCATGGCTCTGGTGTTTAGCAGTTTGGGTTTATATGGAAAAAGTTCAACTTTATTCAGAGATGATATGTCAACCCCCTGATGGACATGAATATTAATTTATTCAGAATTCTTTGTGTCTTAAAGGAACAGTCCAACATTTTTGTCCCAGCTTCACGCTTGTGTCCAGTCCACAGAGAGGGTTAGCCTAGCTTAGCACAAAGACTGGAAGCAGGGTAGGGAAACTGTTGGCGTAGCTCTAAAGAGAACCAGCCTGTATGTGATTAGGTTGAGTGTTTGGCCACTCAGGGCTTCCGTAGTGTTGAACACTGAGTTGATCTGGTTCAGAGATTAATGTGACGGAGTTAGACGTTAGTTTGTGATGTTTCAGAGAATTCTACTGATTTTAATGTAAACATCAGATTTTATTGTAAAACAGTTCGAATTTTAAATTGTGATGAATAGTTTGTGAACACGCACACACACACACACACACACACACACACACACACACACACACACTGCTGGATTCTACTGTCTTTCTGCTGTGTTCACTGTGGCTTCTGTCTCTGTTCTTCTGTATTTATGAAACTATTTCTGATAGAGATCCTCTTATTGTTATTTATCAACATCAGTATTTATAAAGAGAAACTCCAATAAACTATTACACCATCAAATATTGGTGTCCAGTCATCTGGATGTTTCGCATCAGCTCAAAGTGACAGAAAGACAAGGAGACAGACAGGCTTTATTTATTAGAACAACACCATCAGACTCCATCTTGTTTGAACAGGAAATGATATCACTCTCTCACTTGGTGGTGCTCCAGTACTTGTGGTTCCAGCCCAGGAACCAGCCAGTGAAGGTGGGTGGTTCAAATCCCTGTTTGACCATCACGATGGGGGTACGAGGGTCCCTGTCTGCTGGGTCGCTCTCAATGTACCTGACAGCTGCACACAGACACACACAGGTAGTATCAAGACTCACCTGGACCACGTTCACTTTGTGAGAACATGGACCCTGGCGACCACAAGGACAGAGTCACACCTGCTGTTTGTAAAGTCCAAAGTTCATTAGTTTCAAAGTAGTGGGTCAAGTTGCAACAAGGTAGTTTAGTTAATTAGTTGTTAATCAGTTGCCAAGCAACATTTGTGGCAGCATCCAATCAGACAACATTCAACAATGTAAACAAGCAAGTCAGGTTTCATAACATTTTACCAGCATCACTTGCTGATTACCTATCACCTGATCATCCCATACACCTCACTGATTGTGAATAGAACATGAAAAGACAACAGGAGTGGGGGGAGTCTGGCACATGTAGTGTGATCAACAAGTGTGCACATAAAAGTCTAACTGATTGAGACAAGTGGCCTCTCAGCACCTTGCTAACACTCGTATGCTTGACTGTCATTATGTTGTCCAATCTGCTACAAGGTGCCCACAGGGCTCCACTTTTTTTGCTCCAGTTACACATAATTTAATTTTTCCCAAAGATGGTTTTGTCCTTTTAGGTTCATGCTGATGTTTATTCAAAATATCGATTTTCTTATCAGTTTGATTTTAATTTGTTATTTGATGGTATAAAAGGGGCTGAAACATCATGATTAACTGATAAGCGCTGCTCCTGATTGGCTCAGAGTGGTGTGTGGGTGGGAGCTTGATACCGCGGCTCCACCTCCCGATCACAACAGCACAGACTCTGGCTCCAAATGATGTCACCAGACCAAGATGGCAGCATATCATATCAGGAATATTTTGGCTTCTCTTCAGCACAGTGGGAGGCAGTGGGAGGCCATCTTTATGCATGTCAGTGACGTGGACTGTCTGTCTGTCAGTTAGAATAACTTCCTGTCTGTCTCACCTGATGACGATGCCTCCATCTTCTCCTCCTCGTGGGCCTCATTTCCAATCCAAACAAACACCTGCATGAGGACAGAGGAAGCAATGAGATAAAGAGGAGAGGCACGGGGACATGTTACCATGCTGGTGGCAGGAGACTCACCTGGTCCCACGTATCCAAGACCATGACATCATCAGCAGCAAGGTCATCCTGCGTCAGCTCGCCTGGAACCTCCTCCATCTGACCATGCACACAGGTAATATTTCATATACTGATCAATTCACAGTTCAGTTATTAATAACACTTTTAATGCTCAAACAACTAGGCTGGCAGACAGACCAAGAAGTTTCCGGTCTTGTTGGAGCAGGCAAACAGGCGAGGAGGATGAGCCTCCATATTGTCCTTCACCCGAGGGGCACGGCAGTAGTCCTCTTGCCCCCCCAGTGTATCCCAGAATTCATCTATCAGCACATACACAAAAATGCAGAAGTTCAGTTTAATGATGTTCAGCTTGTGGACCATCCCCCATCACCTGGTCTTCCTCACCTTCCTCCTCCCCCTCCTCCAGTGAAACAGGGGTCACCTGCAGTAGTCCAGCAAGGTGTTCAGCTCCCTGGACTTCAGCAGGGCTGCTGTTTCTCCCTCCCCACATCCAGCATCCAGAAGAGGAGACCAGGAGGAAAACATCACTGGAGTTTAGACTGGAGGAGGCCGGATCCACCTGAGGAGAACAGAGGGCTTAAACTGATCAGACTGGATTTACACTGGAATCAGCCTGATGGCAATCTGATGCAACAGTACCAAAATTAAATGACCTGTTGCTGACTTAACTCAGTCTTTGCTTTTCTGTCTCACCTGCACAGCTCTGGAGTCCCCTGCTGGATTGGCTCGAACTTGGAATAGGCGGGTATCTGCCACCTCTGATTGGCCTCCCTCTCTGGAAGTGCCACCCTTGTACACCACCATTGGTTGGCCCCCAAACAAGCTCATAAGGTGGGCTGGCTCTTTCCCCTGAACTACACGCACCTGCAGACAGAAACAATCACTTGCACATGACTGAACCCAGTGTCTGGATGTATTATGAAAACTGTGTCCGGATGTATTATGAAAACTGTGTCCAGTGTTTTCAGTTGTAGTACTTGCACAGCGTGCCCTCCAAGTTCATCATCTAGCTGGACAGCCAAGATGGCCGATGCTCCAACCTCATCCTGGCTGGACTCTGCCCCCTGCCTGAAGAGAGAGTAAAATACAAAAACTGATCGAGTTTTGGTTTTCAATAGCAGAAAGTGAACACCACAGGGAGTCACTGAGGGACAAACAGGTCTTCAAGAATCTAAATCACGTGACCCACAATAGACACAAGAAAGAAAAACCTGAACCAAAGGTGCTGAAATACATTAAAACATGAACCAGACCTAAGATTCAGGCCAAATAGCATATAGAATGTGATGTGATGTCTCACCATATGTAGATGATGTGACCCTGCCCGTTGCTGTGCTGGTACGCATACAGAATGATGTAACTGTCTCCTCCATAGAACTGACCAAACACTGATGGATCCACTGACACTTTATCTGATCCTTCAATACGCCAGATCTACAGACAGACAGACATTTTATAAATATTTGGTCTGCCATGAAAAAAATCTCCCATGATTCTAACACATGCATTTAGAGACACTGATAAGAGCTGCAGATGTTGAGTGCTGTTGGAATCTGCTTCACACTCCCACCTGTTTGTCTCCATCTCCTCGGTCCACCATACCGTGCTGCGCTGCCATGGCTTCTGATTGGTAGAGCTTTGATACATCAAACGGAACCTGACCAGGCAGAAGAGTTTGTTTACAAAAGCAGAGTCTCTGGACAGCCTGGAGAAAAGTTGACCTGAATTTTATCCTGAACCTGATTGGTTTACCTTCTCTATCTTTGCAATCTGATTGGATACGTATGCCGTTCCCATGCCAGCAGTGTCATCAGGGTCCCTCCAGTCCTTAAAGAACTGTTTGAAGAGTGGAGTCTCTCCATGCTCAGGAAGCACTTGAACCTGTGAGGGAACAGGTAGATTTGCTTGTGCTGATGACTTTGGTCATGTGATAATGTGCTTCATCTGACTCTGAGCAGAGATCAGAGACCTGTTTACCTGCGTGTGTGCTGGGTAGTTCATCTTGTGGATGAACTGCTCTGAGCTCTTCAGGACAGCGCGACGCTCCTCAGTGTTTGCATCCTTACCTGTGCGTATGCACACACACACACCTTTATCTTTAGCTTTACCAGAGTGTAGGACAGGTGGAAAAACTAGTGCTCTTTCTCACTGACCAGTCAGGTGGATGAGCAACCTTAAGAACCCTAGAACCTGGATCTAGAACAGAACCCTGTCTGATTATTAAGAGAACAAAGTTTGAACCTTTCCAAACAAAGATGAGTCCATTAGTTCCGTTGTCAAGGATGAAGCAATCGCTGGACTGTAAAGCATCCTGGGAAAACGGATTCTGCTCTGCTACCATGGTAACCTCTATGTCACCATCTGCATTGGACACCTGACAGACCAGTAGACAGACAGAGATAAACAGTTCCCGTTACTACTTCACAATAAAAGCCTTCCAGTTCACACTTAGAACCTTGGGATCATGAATTGTGACAGTGAGCGAATTGGATCAATCAGGCTCATCCAGGTGAGAAACACTTGTTTAACAGAACATTATCATCACTCTGTGTTACCTTGTAGAGTTGTCCCTTTGTCCTGTGTGAAGCGTCCATTGATGTGTCATCACTGTGAGCTTCAGGCAGCTCTGGCTTCTCCCCAAGAATCTGAACACAGGGGTCAAGAGGAAGAGGTCAGAGGTCAACAGGTCACAGTATTAGATGCTGGATGTGTTGATTGTTCATCTTTGTGTCCGTCTTCTGTTTATCTGGATGTTAGATCCAGTTTGTGTTTGCATCACCTCATGTATAAGGATTAGGGTTAGAGCGGGGGTGGAGGATGCCATCCTCTATCTGCCACACAGAGCTTATACTCACCTGGACAAGAGGAGTGTTGCTGTGTGGATCATGTTCTTTCATGTCTCCAGTACCTGTAACACCATCAAGCCCATGCTACTGAGTGGAAAGCTGGCATCATACCTGGTGGACTGGTTAACGGACTACTTGACAGGGAGACCACCATATGTGAGGCTGAGAGACTGAGACTGTGGTCAGTAGCACTGGAGTACTGCTTTCTTCTGTTTTGTTCACCTTGTACGTTTCAGACTTCAGACTACATGTCATGCCAGATGCAGAAGTTGTTGGATGACACTGCAATAGCAGGATGTATAAGGAATGGACAGGAGAGGGAGTACAGGAGCCTGATAGTGGACTTTGTGACCTGATACAGGACACACCATCTGCAGCTGAACAACTCCAAAACCAAAGAGGTGGAGGTGGGTTTCCAGAGGCCTAGTCCACACCTGAGTCCAGTCTCCATAGAGGGGGATCGATATGGAGGTTGTCGGGACATACAAATACCTGAGGCTACAGCTGGATGATAGACTGGACTGGTCTGAGAACACCGATTTCCCCTACAGGAAGGGGCAGAAGAGACTGAGGTCCTTTAAAATCTGCCAGAAACACCTGCAGATGTTCTACCACTCTGTCATCACCAGCGTTCTCTTCTTTGCTGTGGTGTGCTGGGAAGGCAGCACCAAGAAGAGGGACGTCACGTGGTTGGACAAGCTGATAAGGCAACTTTGTGGTGGACGCAAAGTAGGATCCTTGCACTGATAATCATGTACTGACAATGTACTGTAACACTGCATTCACCGCATTGTGTCTGAGCTCTTTATAGATAAAGGATTATCTTTAACGGCTCAGGAGGCTGGATTATCACTCACTCAGGTTTCTGTGCCTTACGGTTTGTCACTGTGATGTGTTTACTTGATTTTGTATATTTGAGAAATGATTCTTTAAACTTTACACCCCTTTTACTAGACTTGACTTAAATATTGTGTAAGTGTTTATGTTTTGCTTTGCATTGGTGTTCTACATGTATGTCGCACAGAGCTGCTGGATGCCTTAAATTTCCATCAGGATCGATAAATTATCCATCTATCTATGCATCTGTCTAATTTCGCATTTCATCAGCAGCACGTCTTCATAAAATAAATCTTATCTTTTGTCTCAAATCACCTGATCCTGGTAGTACCACACCTTCTGGGGTCTGCAGGTGGTACATATAGTATGTAATATGGTGGTAGTGTTCATGGTATTAGTAAATGCTGTGGTCATATGACACACTCTGCTCACCTCCAGCATCTGTTCTGGCTCCGCCCCCTCATCACAGAACAGCACCTTGGCCCGCCCACACCTCTCACTATCACGGATACCCTTAGACACCTGTCAGTCATGAATCAGTCAGTCAGACGGTCATGTGATGTCACTGAATAATGATGTAATGAAGTTATCTCATCACCCACCATTGTGGCCTTCAGCCTCTCAAAGTGGTTGCTATGGGAACCAGACCACTGGATGATTTCCTGTAAGTAGAGAGAGACAGGGTCAGAGTGTCTCGCTTCTTCCCGTCTCACCTCTCTTTCTGTCTGTCGCTCTCCTGTCTCACCCCTCCAAGGTCCAATATAAAACTGTCTCCCTGGTTGAAACTCTCCCAGCTGACAGGAACTTCTGTTGCCCTGATGACACGTCGACCTTTGACCTGCAGCAGCCGCAGAACCTCCACATCATTGGTCACCACATGTTGGAACCCAGAAGCCACACCCCCTTTCTGTGTGAGAGGAAGTGATGTGATTAAAAATCACTACAGTAGTACTGGTAGTGTTGTTCCTGTACTTACCATGTACTTGAGTCCAGATTTGAAGTACCCAGTAAAGGTACTGGATTCATGGCCCTGGACTTCACGGTACTGGACTGGCATCCCCTGCAGGAAATCGTCCATCTGCACTGTAAAGATGGCCGCTGCACCGCTCTCATCCTGAGAACACTCCGACCCTGTAGGACAAGCAGCCGATCAGATAGCAGGACCAAAGTCAAAGCACAGCCAGCCGTAGAGGTTGTACTGTGTACCGTGTATTGCAGTACTGTTGTACTGTAGTACCTTGCCAGTAGTGCAAGTCGTACTGCAGGGTTCCGCTGCGGTTCTCAGTGCTGTGGAGAATCAGGTAAGCATCCCCAGTGTAGAACCCTCCGTAGAGACTCTCAGGAACAGGAACCAGTTCCATGTTCTCCACTCGCCACACCTGAAGCCCCGCTGTCTGGCCTGCACGCTCAAACTCTGAGTGGAACACCATGATGTCACCTGTAGGGGGTGGAGCCACACAACACTTGACCATCATGATGTCATTTACAGGAGTCTCACTAAGCTTTTTCATAAAAGCTTGCTAACTTCTTCTTGTTTGAGTTTATCATTTACAGACCAAAATAAATTCCACTTTTGTAGAGAAAACAGTGAAATGTTTCTGTCTTGTTCATCTGTCACAGAGACAACAAACAGAGTGACTCATCTTCTCTATCACAGAGCATCTCTGCTGCAGCTGAAAGAAGCAGGAAGTGACTCACGAGTCAGTTTTCAGTGGATTTTAGAAAGTTTAAGCAGGTTTTAGGATGTGACAAATATATTAGGAAACACTGAAAAACCCCACAGACAGTAAACATGTCATTTATTGTTTCTGGATTGAAGACATAAACTGCCTGAAGAATCAGATGTTTGGTTTGATTTAACAGATTAAACTCTGAACGAATGAATTAAAACTCTTACAATAAACATTCACAAGCAGGAGGACAGATTTAAGATTTAAAGCGAAATCAAAGAAAAACTCACCGTCTGTTTGTTGGACGCCTGCTGGATGGAAACTGACGAAGGCTGAGCTCCACCTGAGAAGCTGACGGATGAGGGAGTGGCTGTGGGGGAAGGGCTGCAGGTAACTCTACCTGTCCAACTTCCCAGGTCACACCCAGCTGAAGCACCGAGCCTGACACACAGCTGCCGGCATGAGCAGTGAACACACACTTTAGAACAAATCATCATATTAAACTGGTTAGCAGTTTTAGTCAGTGGTGCAAGACGTATCCAGATCCTGTACTACAGTAAGGGTACCTGTTAATACCACACTGTAAACACAGGAGTTTACTGTTGGAGTTGGGGCTGTCTGATTCTCCCATCTCCCATTCTCCTCCCATCGTGGCTTTCACGTGTATCTCTCAGTCACACTGACAATAACATTTTCTAAAGATTCAAAAATCTGTGTCACATAAAACCATATTAAGCTCATGTTTAATGTTTCAGCTCTGAACATCTCACGCTGTGCTGCATGGGATGTTCTGCTGTTCTTCTCTACATATAAAGTCCCTGTGAAACAGATCAGTGCGTTATCTCTGTAATGTCATAAGAAAGATATTTGGTTAAAATATTGCTAATGGCAAATAAAACAGTTATTATGAAGAAGTGGTTCAGGCCAATTGCCCTCAGCATCCGTCCCACCTGGCCACGTAAACCATCATTTAGTCAGAGGTCAGAGTTTTGTTTAACGTAGATATGGTGAAAGACTTCAGTTAGATAGATAGATAGATACTTTATTGATCCCGAGGGAAATTCGAGTTATTGTGTTTTAAACACATTCAAGTACTCTAGTATTTAAATCGGATTTATATTATTCAGGATAAATCATTATCAAAAAATAAGTTTTAATGGAGCTCTTATTTTGAAATGACCTAACCGGACGTGGCAGAGTTTTCTCGGAGTGGGTTGATTTATTTTGAAGCTTCTCTCCAGAAGTTAGTGATGTGGGAGTTGTATCTTGACGCCGAGCGGTCAGCTGTTGGTTCAGCTGTCAACATGTCTCAGTAAACTGGTGAATAACCGCGTTTAACCAGCTTAACGGACAGTCTGTGTCACTCGGTTTTGTCGGGAGGATGGAGACGTTCAGTAAGCTAACCAGTTTGCTAATGAACGCACTGGAGACGGTGAGTTAGCAGCTAGTTAATGTTAGCTCAGTTAGCGTCATTTAGCTCAGTTGAAAAGTTAAATAAAGTTACAGAGAGTGAAGGTGGACGACAGAGAGACAGACTCTCTGACAGAGAGACAGTCTGTCTGTCTCTGTGGGGACTGGGAGGACACCGACAGGCTGATGAATACTGACACTATAAATTAACTGAGTAAAGTAGTTTTGTATGTAGTTAATGAGAGTATCGTGACCGTGAAGCTAACAGCTAAAGTTAGCCAGTTGTTGTGTTCCTGTTTACCTGTGCCGACGTGGAGGACTGGAATGTGCTCAGGTGACAGACAGGTTCTGACAGGAGGACCACTTTGTCTGCTTCAAACTGAAGTACACAGTAGTGTACGCACAGTATACGTGTACTCTACTGTGTATTACAGTAAGCGTGTGTGTGTGTGCAGTCTGGTTCAATTTGGACAAACTAAAACTTTTGTCAAGTCAGCTTTATTTACAAACGCTCAGTATGGCAACAATAACAATCTGATATTTGAAATTCACAAATACGTTAATTTCCGACCTGTCTGTCTGTCTGTCTGTCTGTCTGTCTGTCAGAGGGAGCCTACCGTGGATCTGTTGGACTCGTTTGTTGATCACTGGAAATCAATAACTAATTATTACATTGAGACAACAGGTGAGCAGCTTTAACCTGCAGACACACAGTTACCCGTTCAGTGATCAGCCAATCAGATTCACCCGCTCTGCCGTTCTGTGTGTGTTTAGATGACAGTCGTCCTGTCAAACAGACTGAGATCCCCTGGCGTCTCAGACAGATGTTGGACATCTTGGTGTATGAGGAGAAACAACAGGTAACACAGGGGGGGGTGTGTGTGTGTGTGTGTGTGTCACGTTCAGTGATGGTCATTCGCCTGCATTTGTTTGTGTGTGACATCATGCCCACATCCCTCAGTAATTGGTCAGCTGTGCGGAGGTGAAAAGTGGGCGGGGTTTTACATCAGCAGAAAACGTGACGATATTTATATTTAAAGAACAGCACAGCTCCTCCTTCACTGTTCACAGCAGGCAGAACAGGGTTCCCAAGGAGCCTTGAAAGTTTTTGGAAACAAAATGACTTGGGTCATGTAAAGTGTTTGAAATAGTTGTTATAATATTGTTTATTTGATGTCTGAAAACAGTCCCAGGTTCGAATCCCGGTCTGGGCCCTTCTATGTGGAGTTTGCATGTTCTCCCTGTGCCTGCGTGGGTTTTCTCCAGGTTCTCCGGCTTCCTCCCACAATACCAAAAACATGCACATTAGGTTAATTGGCTGCTCTACTGCCCCCTAGGTGTGAGTGTGAGAGTGTGTGGTTGTCTGTCTTTGTGTGTTGGCCCTGTGATTGACTGGCGACCAGTCCAGGGTGAACCCCGCCTCTCGCCCGTAGTCAGCTGGGATAGGCTCCAGCTCCCCCGCGACGGATAAGCGGTATAGAAGATGAATGGATGGATGTCTGTAAACTGGCTGCGTTCAGCTGTGTGAAGGTCACCTGTTCATGTGACCCTCAGCTCTGCCTTAAAAATGTCAGTTGCATTGAGAAAGAGCAGCTTGTCTGGAACACAGTTTATCTGTGAGCTTCGGTGCCCTAACAGACTGATGGTTCTCTTCATGAGAATTCTCAGTGATGTAAGAGGAATTAATCTTGACTCATGTCTCACACTGTGCCATGTTGGGTCCTCGAATGGGCCGAAGAGGACAGACATGACTGAAACTAATCGATTCTGAAGAAAACATTAAACGTGAAGGTTTGTTTTGTTGATCGCATAAAGACAGATGTAACGATGAAAGCAACACATACAAAAGGTGTTTATCAGGCATGTATTGATCGTTGTACTAATCAGTGCATTGATCGACAGGGCGTTGAGGCGACAGGCTCATGTATGGAGTATCTGCTGCAGCACAAACTGTTGGAGACTCTGTGTACTCTGGGGAAGGCTCAGGTAACAAGAACAGATTCTGATGGAAGATGAATCTGTCTTTATTTTACATGTGTAAAACTCTTCCTCCCGCTCCTCCTCCTCCTCCTCAGTATCCTCCAGGTATGGTTCAACAGGTCTTCTTGTTCTTCTCCAAGTTGTTGTCTCAGATGCAGAAGCCTCTCCTGCACCTGGTCAGCGTCTACAGACCTGTTCAGGTAAACTCGTCACACCTGTCTTTGATATTCAACACATTTGCAGACAAACTCTGCTGAAACTGACCAAATATCAGTAAAATATCCAGTAAATCCCAGTAACATGCCCAACAATTAGTGCTAACTTGACAGAATCAGTTAATGTGAAAGATGAGATGCTGTAACCATGGAAACCTCAAAGCTAACAGACGGGTGGAGGCTCACAGCAGCCCCACAACTCGGAAATAAAAACATGAGATTCATAACATTTCTTTAGAAAAGTCAAGTAGGTTGTTGGAGGAGATGACGGATTTCACTTTGCTGTTGGAGCAGCTGATCGCCGCACAGGAAAGAAAAGTCTTCTAATTGTTAAAACTGGGCAGAGTTTAACTGGACCTTTAGGGTTATCGGTTTTTACGTTTTGTTGAAATGCATCAACTTCTGCATCCCTCTCAGACCTCACTGTTGTAAACATGATACAAACAGAATTATTAACTGCCCAAAACTGTTCATAAGTGTTAAGAACGTTGTTATCAACATGTTATAAAATGGTGATAAACAGGTTATAAACAGGCTGACACTGAGGCGTCACCGTAGTGATGGAGGCTTATTGTCTCCATTCATCTATAGAGACACACCTGCTGTCAGTCATGTGACCTCACTGTGCTGCTGATGATGTCACTGTCTGACCTCCACCCCCAGAAACTGATTCATCTCTGTGCACTTCCTGGTTCCCACACTGAGAAGGAGGAAGCTCAGTTCTTGTTGGTCGTGTGCTCCAGAGTTAAGCAGGATCCGCACACGCTCAGATACGTCTTAGAGGTAAGCACCAGCTTCAGATGTCCACACTGTCTTCTGGGTGGCTCAATAAGCTGCTCACCTAAGGCATGCTGGGTAGCTTTCTGTCTGACTTCATCCTGACTCTCTCTGACATCATCAAAACGAAACGGCGATGACCCCACAACATCAAAGCAGCTGCCCCTGTCCACTGACTACAAGACCCCAGTGCGTGACTGCAATCAGAGATGGGAACCGATAAGATCTCGAGGCCGTGATGGAACCTGTTATAGTTCTGATTCTTTATCTTATCCTGTCTGATTTCGGATCGGTTTTCCAGGTTGGGGTTGATGGGGTGATGCTGTTTCCACCCGAACGTTCAGCGACATTTAAACAAACTTTGATGTCTTCTTTCTTCACGCTCGTGTTGTCTTGCTGAGGACCAGTTATTCCCCTTCACCATCACTCACTTTTTACAAGCAGTGCAAGGGGAGTTGGTCTGAAAACAGGAAGTGAGTGTTCCTGTGACTTCCTGTCGCAAACTGTCTGACTGCAGTGTTCTGTCACTGTCACTGATGTCAGATTTTGGATCAGCCAGCCAAGACACCCATCTCTGACCAAACACAGGTCAGCACACGAGCCTCCGGTCACATGACAGAGCCACCTCTGCCCGCCAGTCAACCAGATTCACCTACCTGTGGCCCCGTCCAATCAGAATCTGGTCTGCTGTCGGTTCTGTTGCAGCTCACCAAGAGTCAGGTCAGTAAACTAAGCAGAACAGACCTGAGCTTTCTGACACCATCTCTCATCTTTTACTGAGTTTCCACCCTGTCACACCCTCACACCACCCTGCCCTGACTGTGACACCACCCTGACTCCACCCTGTCTGTCTGTGTGTCTTCACAGAGGTCCTCGGTGTGTCTGAAGGCATACGAGAGCCTCCTACTGCTGTCCTCTCTCCACTCTGGAGCTTCAGAGGAGATTCTGTGTGGTCACACCCAGCTGGCACAGCTGCTGGCTGGGAGGCTGTCTGAGCTTTACTCCCTGCTGCCTGTGGGCACTCTGGATGCTGCAGACGTTCAGAGTTGGCCTCATACACCATGGAGGTAAACCCCCAGTCCTGTCAGTCTACACAGGACTGACAGGCAGCTTCAATTCAATTCAGTTCAGTTTATTTATAAAACGCCAATCTACAACAAAAGTTATTTTATGACACTTTCCAATTAGAGCAGGTCTAGACCAAACTCTTTAATTAAGTTGTAATACAGAGAGCCCAACATTCCCCCTTGAGCAAGAACTTGGCGACAGTGGCGAGAAAAAACTGCCTTTCAGAAGGCAGAAACCTCAGAGCAGACCCCGGCTCAAGATGGGCGGCCATCTGCCTTGACCGGTTGGGTTGAGAGAGAGGGAGAGAGAGAGAGAGAGAGAGAGCAAGAGAGAGAGCAGGAGGGAGAGAGAGAGAGAGAGCAAGAGAGAGAGGGGGGGAGAGAGACAGGGAGGGAGAGGGAGGGAGAGGGGGTGGGGTGTGAGAGAAGGAGCACACAAGCAGAGATGCATAGCAGCAGTAATAATACCAGAAGTATTGAACTGAAGATAATGATGATGATGAAGTATACAGGAGGTACTATGGTGATTATGATAGCAGTATTAGTAACAGTAATAATGGTAGTAGCTGCAGCAGAGTAGTTAGAGAATTAAAATAGATTATGACTGAGCAGCAGGAATCGCAGTGAGTTTCGAGCAGGACTGCAGGAGGAGGTCGAACCACGATCCATGAGAACCTGCAAGACGAGAAAGCACAAGGACTCCAGGGAAGAAGTTGGGTTAGTAATATGCATTAATGGGACATGAATGTGTGCAGAAGGAGAGGGAGAGGAAGAAAGAGCTCAGTGCATCATGGGAGGACCCCCGGCAGTCTAAGTCTATAGCAGCATAACTAGAGACCAGCCTAAACCAGCCCTAACTATAAGCTTTATCTAACAGGAAAGTTTTCAGTCTACTCTTAAATATAGAGAGGGTGTCCGCCTCCCGAACCGAAACCGGAAGATGGTTCCATAGTAGAGGAGCTTGATAACTAAAGACTCTGGTTCCCAAACTACTTTTGAGGACTCTAGGAACCACAAGTAGCCCTGCATTTTGGGAACGCAAAGTTCTGGTGGGATAATAGGGAACTATTAACTCTTTAAGATAGGATGGTGCCTGACCGTTCAGGGCTTTATAAGTGAGGAGGAGAATTTTAAAATCTATCCTGAATTTTACAGGTAGCCAATGTAGAGAAACCAGAACAGGAGAAATATGATCTCTCATGCTGGTTCTTGTGAGTAATCGTGCAGCAGCATTCTGGATTAGCTGGAGAGTCTTTAGAGACTTATTGGGGCAGCCTGATAGAAGGGAGTTACAATAATCCAGCCTGGAAGTATTGAGTGCACCCAGAGATGTGTTGTAAATGGATGTATGGAGTGTTTCCTAATAATATCACCGATGGGGAGCATATAAAGGGTGAATAATATTGGCCCAAGGACAGAACCTTGGGGAACTCCATGACTAACTTTTGTGAGTGTGGGCGATGTATCGTTAACATGAACAAATTGAGATCGATCTGATAAATAGGACTGAAACCAGTTTAATGCAGTTCCTTTGATGCCACTTAGGTGTTCCAATCTGTGTCATAGGATAGAATGGTCAGTGGTGTCTAATGCAGCACTAAGTTCCAACAGTACAAGGACAGAGATAAGTCCCTTGTCTGATGCCAATAGGACATCATTTGTGAGTTTGACTAATGCCGTCTCTGTGCTGTGATGAGCTCTAAAGCCAGGCTGAAGAGAGAAATGGAAGGTTAGATATTGGTCTTTAGTTGCTTAAAACCTCTGGGTCAAGTGTGTGTTTTTTAAGGATTCAAGGAACTTTTATTGTCATACCAGCTCACCTTTACATGTTTGTGGTACGAAAGTAGGACTCAGGTCCTGGGAGCAATAAGTAAAATATAAAATATGAAATGAAAAGTTGAATGAAAATAGAAATATAAGCTAAATACAAATAGAAAACAAGTTAAACATTTAAATAATGAAGCCAGTTTAGCATGTGCAGGATAAATAGCAAGTATGTGCAAGTATGATGTAGTCCAAGAAAGTAGTCTGTAATATTGTACTTGTTTGGATAAAGTGTTTGTAGTGCAGGTCTGTGTGTCAGGGTTGGGCATATGTAGTCAAGTGCTATAAACTCTAAAGTTATTAAACAGTGGTCAGACAGAAGAGGATTTTGTTTTGTCTATTAAATGTTCTCCTTCAATGCCATATGTCAGAACAAGGTCAAGAGTGTGACTGAAGCAGTGAGTGGGTTTATGTACACACTGACAGAAGCCGACTGAATCTAATAGAGAGATAAATGCTGTGCAAAGGCGATCGTTATCATCGTCCATGTGGATGTTGAAATCGCCCATAATAATTACTTTATTTATTTTTTATTTATTTATTTATTTTTATTTTATTACTTTACTTTTCTAATAAACCCAGAAATACACTGCAGTATGAGAGAATCCATTCACTGAGGCACCTTCACCTGTCGTCATCGTCATGCTAATTATAGCAGTACTACAGAGAGGTAGCAGTAGTACTACAGTACTGTTCTCTGTCCTCAGTTCTCAGTTCTCACGCTGCAGTTCTGATCAGAGGTCAGAGTCGCCTGCTTATGATCACATGACCAACTTCTTTACCTGGTTCAACTTCCTGGATCACCTGATGAGAGAAGCACCTGAGGTACACACACACTCTCACCTACATACTGTTGGAGTACTACTAATTGTTCTGCTGACACTACAACTACTGCGCTGAGCACTGTGTGTGTGTGTGTGTGTGTGTGTGTGTGTGTGTGTGTATGTGAGAGAGCAGGGGTTAGCAGTGAAGCTGGCTGACTGTGTCCACCGGCTCTGGTTGTTGGATGTTGTTCATCCTCAGCTGCAGCACACGTGAGTCTGAAGTCAGTCGGCTTTCACCACTTACACCCTGATTCTTCTTCAGTTGTCTCTGACGTTCAGGTGTGTTGGTGTGGTTCAGGTGTGAGCAGGTGGTCCTGGTCTCCACCTCCCTCCTCTGTGCTGTTGTCAGACTGGTTCAGTCCTCCTCTCTGCTGGATCAGCTGGTTCACTTCCTGCTCAAGACAACCACATTGACACGCCTGCTGCTGCAGCGTTGTGACCACATCTCTGACCAGGTGAGTCCAGCTACAGGAGCCCTGCAGGGACACAACACACACACAGACACTCACACACTCAAATAAAACCCTGAGAAGGAGCCCTGGGAAACCACTATCATAACAAATTTTGTCTCGCTGTCTTCAGATCAGTATGGTGTCTCTGTCTCTGGTGGAAGAGTTACTACAGAAGCCTCACAGGGACATTTTGGACATCCTTGTGCTGAGTTTCTTGGAGGGTCGTACTTACCTGTCCCTACCTGCTACAGGACAGGATGACAGGCACACTGAGAGTAATGAGGACAGCGAGTGAGTCCATCACACGGTGACATTTGGACCTGAGACAGGATATGAGAGAGAGAGACAGACAGGAAGTATCAGACAGTATGGACATCATTGTCACAGACACAGTTAAAGTGTGTGTGTGTGTGTGTGTGTGTGTGTGTTGACAGTGGACTAGAGGAGGACCCATTCTTCTCTGACAGCTTGCTGCTTGTTCCCCCTCCCCCCTCCTCTTCCTCCTCTGCTCCTCCTCCTGCTGAACTGGGATCAGCTGCTGACATTGTCAACAGGTAACACACACTCACCTGTCTGAACCCTCACACATCACTAAGCACCTCCATGAAGTCACAGTCTGTTGTGTGTGTGTGTAGTTTCCTGTGTTTAGTTCCTGTTCAGGTTCGATCAGCTCAGCTGCTGCAGGAGGGAGGATACGAGTCGTACGTCCATGACGCTCATACACTGGTCAGAAAACACACACTCACTCACACACACACACACACACACACACACACACAGACAGAGTGATGTCATAATGAAGACACATGACTTCCTGGTCACCATGATGATGTTGTTGGTTCAGGTATGAGCAGCAGGTAACAGGTGTGAACCCTGCTGAGTCCTGACGCTCGTCTGCTCTCCTCCACCTCCTCCAGGTGAGGGAGTGTCAGTCTCTCTCTCTGTCGTGGGATTGGCCACACACTCTTCCTCCTCCTGCCTGCTCCTCTGGACAATTGAAGGATTTCTTCGAAGGTCACCTGCTCAAAGTTCTGTTTGATCGACTGGGACGAGTCCTGGAGCAGGTAGATGTACCTGTGTGACGTCACAGCCACCTGTGTGAGGTGTGTTGTGGCTGTTGTGTCAGTGATGATGTCACTGTGTGTTTTCAGCCATACGAGTTGAATCTGCAGCTGACTGCCGTTCTGTCTCGACTGTCGGCCTTCAGCCACCCACTGCTGCACGAATACCTGCTCAACCCCTACATACAGCTGTCTCACTGCTCCAGGTCGCTCTTCTCCGTCCTCATCAGGGTAAGACTCACATCTGTCTCACTGCTCCAGGTCAGCATGACCATCTTTTGTATTTTTCATTCTGTTTATCTTTCTCTCTCTGTCTGTCTCTCAGCTGATGGGAGAGTCAGTGCAGAGGATCCAGCAGGTTTCCAATCTGACAGACAGACTCTTAAACGCCAGGAGACACTTGCTGGGCCTGGATCACAACGCTGGGTAACTGCCTGCCTTCTTGCCTGCCTGCCTGTCTGTCTCTCTGCTTGTCTGTCTGCCTGTCTGATCTCATTGCCTGACCTGAGCTCACCTGTGTTTGTGGGTGTGTCTTCAGACTGGAGCACCTGACCCTGCTCAGAGGACTCATCGTCCTCGAGGAGTTCTGTAAGGAGCTCGCCGCCATCGCCTTCGTCAAACTGCCTCTGGACCAGCCGTGACTCAGGTGAACCACCTGGGACAGCTACACACTGACAGGTGGATCCCAGGTGTGTGCACGTCCAGCCTGAGGTCACGCTGACAGGTCCAGCTGAACCTTCATGTGTTTATACATGATGATGTTTCTGATGAAGCCAGTTTGATCTCCCTGTTTTCAAGGCGACCCTGAATGTCATCACCAGTTGAGCAGTGACATCACAGTGACATCACTGTTTTAGTTATTTTCACAGTTTATTTAAACTCTGTCAGGAGCGTCAACAACGAGGCCTCGGCAGTCTGAGTTAAAAACCAGAAGGGTGTAAAGATGAAAGCACAGACGGAGACGGAGACGGAGGACAAACTGAGGACGACTGGCTGGACACCAGGAAGTGGACTCCATTGAACTGAGGGATGGAGTCACTCAGTGACATCGGCTGATTAAAGGTAACAGTTCACAGACTGTGTCCATCTTGTCATATTTTTTTTTTTTATTTCTGTGATTCATCACAGATGAACAAATGACTGAGACCTTACTGGTCAGACTTTTAACGTCTTTAACTGCCTGAAGGAAGTTTACAGCAGCTGATGCTAACGTGAGAGGAATGAAATGGATTAAAATCAGGTTGTCCTGGGGTTGAAGGTGGAAACATGAACTGAAACAAGGAGAAATCTGCAAAGATGAAGCTCATCAAAAATAAATTCAATAAAGTTCTGAGAGTTTGAAAGATACGCGAAGAAAAGGAGACAGAAGGAGTTCAGGTGAAAGCGAACTTGTCATATTTCCGAGCACAAACCTTTTTAATATGTGATGAAATGTGTCTTGTCCACTTTTTATTTAAATTTCTGTCTTCATTTCATTTGTTTTCACTGATTGAATTCGTCATCATTTTAACTAATGTGATTCTTTTTGTTACAAACTCTTTGTTAAATGATGGAACTTTGTTTGAAAAGAAAGAAAGTTTCTTTCAGTGTGCTGATGTTTGTGATGCGTTCAAAGTCTGACCAGCGAGACTCGAGGCTGATTCAGGATCAGTAAACTTCGCTTTGAACTTCTTGCTTTCAGCTGACGTTTTTTAAGATGGAGTCACACGACCCCATCAGTTCATCTTTTTACTTTGAAGGACGCGAAGCAGAACGCAAAGCGAGTTAAAGCTGCTGACGGCTTTCGTATTATCAGGAAGTGAACGAACACGAGCTCAGACTGTTGATCCACAGTGAAGACGAGACCAGAGAAGAACCGATGGAAGAGTTTTAATGTTTAGGAGGGAAAAGTTAAGACCAAAACGCAGTCCAAACCACTGGCACAAACCTTTACAACTTTTCTTTCTCTTTTGTTTGGCCACTTTTATTCCGTCATCATCGTCATTGTTGTTGTTGTTGTTGTTTCTGCTGCTGATGTGGGTTTGCTGTGAAAACCGCATAAAACCTAATAATAAAAACAGCTGATGTTGTTGTTGACATCAGGCTGTTTGTTTTCACCAGCAACAACAAACTCAGAACACTTTTTACTTTAATAATCAGTCTGAATAATACTGTCTTTATATTTATTGAATACTGCACATATATTTATCTTTGCAGTATTACTACTACATCGAATTAAAACAAAACTTACAGTGAATTCCATGTGACCTAAACTGAAGGGCTGTGGTCGATTCAGTTTGTCTGTCACTAATCAATAAATGGCTGATGATGTGTCTGGATGTGAAGCTGCGCCTCCTGCAGCGCCCCCTGCCTTTCTGATGATAAACTGCAGCTGCAGGGAAACACCAACACACCGGAAGTCATTTTTATGACATAGCAATAAATACATTTGAAAACGCAAAACGACAGAAAAATCGAAAGTTACTCTGAGTCAAATATGTGTAAAATGCTTATGTCGATTTTTTATTATTTACAGTTAAATATTGGTCACTGTCGTGGCGTGATGACGCCATGTCAGTCCCGGTCTTTTATTGCGAAGGTCCGTACCGGACGTGTGTGTGAGTGAGTGAGAGGGCTGGTACCTCCCTGCAACGGAGGAGAGAGGAGGAGGGGAGCGGAGCTGAAGGTCACAGCAGGAGGATCAGCATCACCATCCTCATCATTGAGATTAATCGGTGATTAACGATCAAGCGATCGGATTCATCAGCTGAGGACAGCGTCCTGACATGAGACAAGAGGTCTCACTGCTGCCTGTCTGTCTGTCCGTCTGATCCTCCACCAGCAGCCTCCACCTGTCTCTCGCTGCCTCCGTTTCTGCTCCTGTCTGTTTCTCCGTCTGTCTCACCGCCATGGGGAACCGGGGGATGGAGGAGCTCATCCCGCTGGTCAACAGGCTCCAGGACGCTTTCGCCGCCATCGGCCAGAACTCGAACCTGGACCTGCCGCAGATCGCGGTGGTCGGCGGGCAGAGCGCCGGGAAGAGCTCCGTACTGGAGAACTTCGTGGGCAAGTGAGTCCATCTGTCCGTCTGTCTGTCTATGAGTCCAGGCCGAACCGAGCCGGATCCCTGTAAGAGGGAGCTGCCCGGCTGACTGCAGGCCGCTATAGGGACCTGATGTGGTCCTAAAGAGAGTAGGACGTCAGGATGCGTTTACTGACAGGCTGGAGAACGGATGTGAAATCTCACAGATGTATTGTCTCAGTCTGTGCTGTCCAGAGTCTCTTTCTGCAGGGTTCTCACCATTTTACTCGTAATGTTTTGTCCTATATTTAAGATTTCTGGAGGTGCGACTTTAGTGGACTCTTAGTGTCTTTAAGAAGTGTTTTATAAATCAAGATAACACCTTGACAGCAGCTGATGACAGTCATCAGATGTGGTCCCATCACTGTATTTTCGGACATATTTTGAAGTATTGCATTATGTAGAGGTGATGGCAAAAAAAATGTGAAAACTACTCTCCCTTCAGGTGGATTTTGGCTTTCTGAAAACAGAGTTCATGTGCTCAACAGAAGATGCAAATGCATTTTACAGATACGTTGTGATGTAGCAAAGAAGAGCTGATTCTGCTCCAAAAGAAGAAGAAGAAGAAGAAGGAGGAGACAAAGCAGTTGTTTCCTCTGTCAGATTTTCACATACTGTGTGAGAAAACTCTGCTCTGTCCAGTGAGGTTTGTTAACAGCTGGCAAACAACTGGTTTTGTTTGTGGTTCACAGCCTCCACTTCTCTATGCTGTTCATAAGGCGTGTGTAACCTGTACCGCCACCTTCGGGCAGAACTAGTGTTGCTGGTTTATTGGGTCCAAACCAGCTGATGGAGGTAGAACGCGCTTTTTAACTGATTTGACTTTTTCTGATTTGGTGTTTGGGTTTTAGAGACAGGAAGTCCCAGTGAGCTCTGTTTCAGTTTTTGTTATTTCACCTGGTGGACAGAGGAGGTAAATGTGGGCGTCAGCCGGTGTCAGTGTTGTGTGGGCCTGATGGAAACACGTCACACTGTCAGGACTAAACCTTGGGGAGCTCCACACACAATGTTGGTCGATCAGACACATAAGGAAGCAAAATCATTTGTGTGCTGAACATCTGAACTGAACCGCTGGACTACTTAAAAATGCAACTGAAATTCTTCCTGGGAGAGTAATCATGTGCTGTACTTACACTTAACGTGCGAAACTTTTGTCTCCCCCTTCTGGCAGTGAGAATAATTACACAAACAGCTTAGTTCGAGTGCTGGCATCTTGTTCTGGTGCTGTCATTTGTAGCACCAATTAACTAATTAAAACCAAACTCATCAGAGAAATGAAAGCTTCAGTGTGATAAGAACATACTTAAATGACAGAAACCATCTTTGGGAAAAATTTATCTGATGTGTAATTTGAGTTTTTAGTTTGGCTCATGTCCCATCTGCTAACATGGAGGGGGGAGGAGCTTATGAGCTGCACTGCAGCCAGCCACCAGGGGGCATCCTGTCGCTTGGCCTTCACTCATGTCATCCTTCTTTCTGGATGTGGAAATAAACAGCTGCTTCATTAGATGATAATATGCCAGATGTTGAGTTCACGAACTTGGAAAACAATCAGACAAATGTCTTTTCATGTAGGCTGATGTAAAACTGGAAATACTGCTCAACCTCTTTTGAACAAAAACATGTAAACATGTAAATTTAATGATTTAAAAATTTTCCTGCAGCCAAAAGTGCAGAGTAGTTGTTAAATGTGAAATATATGCATATCAGCCCTAGGATGAGGAGGATGACACCCCCCCCTCCCCAGTCTCTCATTGGACACTGTTGGTCACATGACAATAACAGCGTAGTGTGTGTGTGTGTGTATGTGTGTGTGTGTGTGCGCTGACTGCAGGGCTTCAGACACTGCAGTCAGTGCGCACACACACACACACACACACACGAGCTCTGAGGATGTCGTGATGTTCCTCCTCGAGCTGCAGTCACATCACACGTATGAAACTGAATGAAGCCTCATGCAGCCTGATGCTTCGATTTCACTGCAGCCTTCATCACTTCGATGGTTTTCACACGGGAAGAATCCACTTCAGTGTTTCAGTGCAAAACGACAAATATCAAATTGAATGGATCAGAGCAGTTGCTGCATGTACAAAAGTATGAAAAATGACAATAAAATCTGAAAAATATTATATTATATATAATATAAGTTTGAAGTGTGCAGGAAAAGTTCACAGTCTGAATAAAGAAAATCTTAAATGTAAAATCTTGGAGAAGCTCCAGTCCTGAAGAAGGTCTGGTCCTGGAGGAGCTCCAGTCCTGGAAAAGCTCCAGTCCTGAAGAAGGTCTGGACCTGGAGGAGCTCAGGTCCTGGAGAAGGTCAGGTCCTGAAGGAGCTCCAGTCCTGGAAAAGCTCCTGTCCCAGAAGAACCGCAGTCCTGGAGAAGGTCTGGACCTGGAGGAGCTCAGGTTCTGGAGAAGGTCTGGTCCTGGAGGAGCTCCAGTCTTGGAGAGGCAGTTACTGCACAGAGGACATTAGCCACCATTAGCTTGGTTGTTGGGGTTAGTTTGTGTCCTGGTGCTGTGTAGCAGTTGGTTTCTGTCTGCACAGTGAGCAGATCCTCTTCTCAGTTAAAACCTGAAGTAGAACTGAAGAGTCTCTGTGGACACACTTCAGTTACTTTTATCTTCTGTTCATCTTGTTTGCTTCTTTCTTAACACTAACACGCTGCTCTTTTCAGTTCAAACAGTCTCAATGAAAACATGTCCTTCTCCTCCTCCTCCTCCTCAGAGACTTCCTCCCTCGTGGTTCTGGTATCGTCACTCGGCGCCCCCTGGTGTTGCAGCTCATCAACTGTCCAACAGGTGATACTGTAAACACGTTTACTTCCAGAATGCTGTGTTTGCAGAGTGAACTTCGTGATTTGACAGATTATTGATCTGATCATCTGACATATTGCTGATTGATCAGAGCATGCTGAGTTCCTGCACTGTAAAGGGAAGAAGTTTACAGACTTTGAGGAAGTTCGTCAGGAGATTGAAGCTGAAACTGATCGAATCACTGGGCAGAACAAAGGAATCAGCCCGGTCCCCATAAACCTACGAGTCTACTCACCCAACGGTAAGACACATACACACACACTTTTGGGGAGTCATGGATCAGCGGTTAGGGTGTCGGACCCGTAACCGGTGGATCGCTGGTTCAATTCCCCGTACCGGTGTCCATGGCTGAGGTACCCTTGAGCAAGGTACCTAACCCCCACTGCTCCCCGGGCGCTGCACGCGGTCGCCCACTGCCCCGGGTTTGCTGTGTGTGTGTGCACGTCACTTGGGTGGGTTAAATGCAGAGAACAAATTTCGTTGGAGTGAGTTCCCTCCAATGACAAGATATGTCACTTTCCTTTCCTTTCCTTTCCTTTACACAGACTTCTTCACCTGGAGGCTTAACCACCATATAACCATAATAATAAACATTACTTACCTTAACCTAATCCTAACCTCAGCCTAACCTTAAAACAACTCCTCACCCTAATATTTAAAGATTTACTTTGTGGGAACTTGCATTTTGTCCCCATAAGTAAGGCTGGTCTTCACAATGTGACTGTAAACTATAGATTTTGGCCCCACAACCACAGTAATACACGTCAAAAACACCAGACAGCTGACAGAAAACAAACTCTTAAAGTTGTTCCCTACACTGTGTTGTCAGTGCTGAACCTGACCCTGGTGGATCTGCCCGGGATGACGAAGGTCCCTGTGGGTGACCAGCCGGCTGACATCGAGCACCAGATCAGGGACATGATCATGCAGTTTGTCACCAAGGAAAACTGCCTCCTGTTGGCCGTGTCCCCCGCCAACTCTGACCTTGCCAACTCTGATGCTCTGAAGATCGCCAAGGAGGTCGATCCACAAGGTGTGACATCTTCACCTGCCATTTCTGCAGCTCCTTCATTTTGCACCTGTAGTGATGGACAGGCACACCGCAGGGCCAAGGTGTCAGGGGACCCACAGAAACATGAAATGACCACAAACACACAAAGAAGACACCAAATGACAACAAAGAGACTGAAAGCAACCACGAAAAGATGCAAAACATATAGAAAACTGCTGTCTTGTTGTCTGTCCGTGCTCATAATGCATTTGCTGAGTTTGTATAAACCATTTTGAATATCTGTGTTCAGGGCTGAGGACCATCGGTGTGATCACCAAACTAGATCTGATGGATGAAGGAACTGATGCCAGGGACATTCTGGAGAACAAACTGCTGCCATTACGCAGAGGTACATTGAGAATTCTGCTCTCTGATTGGCTGTCAGATGTCTGAAACACTTTATTTTTCACTCAACCACATACACAACAAAAACAAGCACATACAGCTATACAAAAACACATGGGGGGGACACTACTGTCGTACATAAAGAAGCCATTTTGACGATGTCAAAGTATACAGTTCTGTTTTAATTCATAAGCTGTGTGTAATTTGTTCCATCGACCTTATTTCTTCTACAACTGCTAGCCAATGGCTCAGCGCAGGTGGCTCCATCTTCAGCCATTTCCTTGTAATGGCTTTCTCAACTCAAAGGTTCCTCTCATAATGTTATTAAAATCAATATGTTCCTTTCCACCCAACCATGATTGTGGGGGAGTCAAACTCAGGCCCATCTCAGTGTTCTTCCATCTGGCTTGATAACTCCGGGAACACCAATACGCTATGTAATGTAGCTGTGCGGCATAATAGTACTCTCTAAGACTTGGCAATTGCATTGAATTTCTTAGGTATTATTACCCCTAGATATTTTATCGATTTAGTATTCCAATTTAAGTTGTATTTTCTCCTGGTTTCATTATTTGGTCTATAATTAAAAGTTAATACCTGGGTATTTGATATATTCAATTTGTAGCCAGACATCATACCATACTCTTTCATTATCTCAATCAATTTGGTGAATGTTGTTCCTGGGTCCTGGAGGAAGGTTATTACATCGTCAGCAAATAAACCTATCTTGTGCTCATCCCCTGCTATTGTGATCCCTGTCAGCGGCTCATCTTGTCTAACCATTTGGGCAAGCGGCTCTATAAAAATCGCAAAATAGGGCAGAACTAATACAACAACATTGATGGGTCCCTCTGTACAATTTGAAGGAATTTGTCAAGTGTCCGTTAATTTTGATTTTGGCTGATGGATCAGTGTACAATGCCTTTATGCACTTAATACATTTGTCATTGAAACCCATTCTCTCCCGAAGTTTATACAGGAAGGTCCAGCTGACCATCACTTTTTCAGCATCCAGGCTAATCAGGGCGGCACTTAAGTGGTGTCTATTAACATGTTCTATAATGTGAAGGGTTCATCTGATGTTGTCCTGTGTTTGCCGTCCCTTTATGAAGCCTGTCTGGTCTTCATGTATCAGGTCAGGCAGGTAGCGTTCCAGTCTTTTGGTGATTATGGAGGTAAACAATTCATAATCTACATTAAGAATTGATATTGGGCGATGCGACTCGTGGTGTTCCTTATTTCTCCCCTCTTTAGGAATGACCGATATCACAGCTTCTCTCCATGATGGTTGAGCTAAAGCTTTTTCGAGTGTCCAGTTAAATGATTCCAATAGTACCGGGGCAAGTTCTCCTTTGGATGTCTTGTACCATTCATTTGGATAGCCGTCATTGCCAGGGCTTTTGTTAGTCTTCAAATGCCTATGGCTTTATCTAATTCATCTTTTGCAATAGGGGCAAACAGACATTGATTTTGGTCTAATCCCAGTGAAGGGAGGTCCATTGACATCAAGAACCGTTCCACCTTTTCTTCATCAGCTGTCTCAGGTTGTGAATATAGAGTTTCATAGTAGTTCTTAAAGATCCCACGGTTTTCTGGGTCATGTGATAATGGTTTTGTTGAAATGTCCATAATCTTATTAATGGAATTTCCTTTTTGTTGCATTCTAAGATGCCTCGCCAACACACGAGATGCCCTCGGTCCTGATTCATAAAACATTTGTTTAGCAAATCTCATTTGTTTTTTGTTTTTTTACTTTTTCATTGATCAAGAATTCTATTTGTTTTCTTACTTCTTTAATCTGAGTCCCAATTAAATCTTTATTATCACTTTCTGGTTGTTGTTTTTCCAGTTTTTTTTTAATTTGTTCTCTAATTGATTATATTTCAATGTCCTTAGTTTTTTCAAATGTGCCGTTCTTGAAATTAACTTTCCCCTCATCACTGCCTTAACCGTGTCCCATACGATAGTCGGGTCAACCTGTGAATCATTATTATTATTTATGCATTCAACTATTTTTCTTTTAATTTCCTGCACTGTGAGTGCATTATTCAAGATTCCAGTATTCAGCCTCCATAGAGTACGTCTTGGCTTGTTGTTTAAGCACACCTTTAGGTAGATAGTGCTGTGGTCAGGGACGTCTGCTGTTCCAATTGTGCATTCGTGAACCCTGTGTATATCTGAGATGTTCATCAGGAAAAAGTCCAATCTAGAATACACTTTGTGAGTAGCCAAGTAGTGGGTGAATTCCCTGTCTCTGGCATGTTTACTCCTCCAGACATCGGATAGGCCTGCCTCTTTTATCAGAATTTTGAGGTCTCTCGATTTTTGGGATCTATGTTTGTTTTTGCTTGTTGTGTCCAAATAATAGTTTGTCGTGTTCCAATCACCTGAACATTTAAGAACCCCCTCACTTTCGGATATAATCAAGTCGAACAGTCTTTTGAAGAAGGCTCTCTCTGTTACTCTCACGGGGAGCATAGACATTCACAAATGTGACCAAAATGCCATCTATCTTGCCTTTAACTATTACATATCTGCCGTTGTTGTCCGCCTTTTCTTTTATCAGATCAAAAGGCAGTGAATTTGATATCATTGCCACCACCCCTCTCCTTCTCTTATTTTTACACACACTGAAAAACAGATTGGAAAAAACAAGCTTTTTTAATTTCTTATGTTCCTGTTTTGACATGTGTGTCTCCTGTAAAAGTATCACTTGGGTCTCATCTTTCCTAATTTTTGCTAGTACCCTGCTCCTCTTGACCGGATTGCCTAAGCCATTCACATTCAAAGAAGAGACCTTCAGATTACATGACATTGTTGATCAAACATGAAAAAATATGTACAGCTTTGCAATATTGATGTCCCCCAAAAGAAAACAAACACACACAAAAAGCCTGAACAGCAACAGCGCAAAACAGGAAAAACACAAGCATGAACAGACCTCCAAACCAAGAGGAAAAACTACTCACCATGACCCTATTGGTAGGTCAAGGGTAGATCCTATCTCTACTGGAGGGCCTAAAAGGATGGTAGGGCCGTAAGGCGCCAACTTAACCATCCAATAGTCCAACATACCTATTGAAAATTAAATCGTCTCTCCCATACACTATTGATACAGTATTGATAGAATATTCAAAACCCAGCATCAGTCTACTTCAGACTTTATGATCCATCACACCTGTGTTATTTTCTAAATCGTCAATCTACCTCCATTCGACGTGGAATCACTCTTGGGCAGCGTGGTCGTGCAGTTTAGTCCTCGCTTGCTGAGAGACGTTGGCCTCTGCTCTGCGACGTACCGGTACCTTCTGCCATGATCCCAGCAACTCTTGTACAACATCCACTGCACGTCTGCCCGTCCTGGGTGAGGGATCCCTGCTCTGTTGCTCACCCTGAGGTTTCTTCCATTTTTTCCTGTTAAAGGTCGATGTGAGGGTCGAAGGGCAGAGGATGTTGCTGATGTTATGTTAGGCCCTTTGAGACAAACTGCTTGTAAAAATGGGCTATACAAATAAAGTTGTCTTGTCTTGTCTTGTCTCCCAGACGCGCTCTCCCACTTGCCGCCTCCTCCACCGCGATTCTGCATCTTGCCTCTCTTGCCTCCAGAGCGTTGCCATAGAATCAGGCACCGGTGTCCCAGTGGAGCCGCATGTTTACGAACAGTGTTTGGAAGCGGACTCCTTTCATTTTCAGAGCCTTGGCCCACTGTACTCTTTGCACTTCTTCACAGTGGGTAGTCGTGATCAAAGGAGAGAGTCTTGTTATCCACCTGAAGTTTCTTGTCTCGTCTTGGACATCTTCCATGCCTCCTTTAAAAACCAGTCTTTGATCATGTATTCCTGTAAGCTGATAATGAATGCTCTCGGGGATTTACCTGAAGCAGGTCTCTGCAGTCCGATTCTGTGAGGGCGGTGTATGTTAAGCTCAATGCCGTCCGGAATCATAAATCTCAATAAATTTTGCTCCCGAGTTGTCTCTTCTCCTTCTACCACGCTGAAGATACGGATGTTATTCCGCCTGGATCTTGACTCGAGATCGTTTAGCTTGTGTTGTAGGGCTCTTTGCTGTTTCAGACACGAGGCCAGAGCTTTGATCGCCTCAGCCGCCCAGCTCTCGACTGTTTCCGCCCAGGACTCAACTTCCTCCACTAGGCCCGACAGATTGCAAACTTCTGCTCTGAGTTTAGCAAGTTTTTCCTTAAGCTCTTGTCCAAGAAACTGGAAGTCCCCGAAACACTTTAAGTTTAAATAATGTCAAGATAACAACAACCAAAGGCTGAAATGCAAGATGATCTTGTTCTGCACTACAGAGGTTACTCATTCAACAACACTCAAGGTCATAAGTCAGATCCTGATCTCTGGGCTAAAATGATCCAGAACCTGCAATGATGACACAAAAACTGTAAACTTGAGATAGACTTCTTGTTCTAAACAGGAGTATACAAAGCATCTGTCAAAGACCCAAGGAGGTGAGGCAATGAATAATTTGGTCTAGCAGCATCAATGTGGAGCAGAGATGAGAACTTCTGTTTAATTGTGATTTAACTGCTGGAGTCTTTAAGTCATCCAACAGTCAGCACAGCGGGTGTCCACAAAGAGACGCTAACAGAGTGTGAACTGTGTCAGGTTACATCGGCGTTGTGAACCGCAGTCAGAAGGACATCGATGGAAAGAAAGACATCACAGCAGCTCTGCAGGCTGAGAGGAAGTTTTTCCTGTCTCACCCGTCATACCGACACCTGGCTGACCGCATGGGCACTGCTTACCTGCAGAAAGTCCTCAATCAGGTGCACACACACGCACACACACCAGATTCATCTTTACTTCTCTTATTGTGTTTGTTGTCTTTGTTCCTGAGACTGAGAAGTTCCGATGGACATCAGTTTGCTCTCTGGTGCTCCAGAGTGTCCATTTATAATGAAAATCTCATCACTATACAGCAACTCTAACTGCAGTATGCAGCTCTGAATTTGTATCTGTTCTTCAAATATTCCAGTTGTTGTAACCACATTTTGTGTAAAATGAAAAACCTTAGTAACAAAGCATTTCTCCATTACCCAAAGCAACTGACCAACCACATCCGGGACACGTTGCCGGGGTTACGCAGCAAACTTCAGAGCCAACTGCTGTCTATTGAGAAGGAGGTGGAGGAGTACAAGAACTTCAGGCCAGATGACCCGGGACGCAAGACCAAAGCCCTGCTGCAGTCAGTACTCAAAATACACCCTGATACACGCAGTCGCAACAGCTGACATAAGGCATGTGATCTGATTGGACGCAGTAACACAAGAACTGTGACATCACACAATATGACAGAACATGACTTGACAAAAATTGCCCCAAAGTCACATGACTCTGAAAGTGTCCACAAAAATTGATGGGAAAACAATACAGTGTGGTCGGCTGTGGCTCAGGAGGTTGAGCAGGTGGTCCACCAATCAGAAGGTCAGTGGTTTGATCTCTGCCTCCTCCAGCTGACAGGCAACAAGTCACTGACACGTGAGCGAGAAGCTGAGCTTAAAAACACTTTAGTGGTCAACGACTAAGAGATCACAAGATATAATACATGAATGTGTGCGTGTGTGTCAGGATGGTGCAGCAGTTTGCGGTGGACTTTGAGAAGCGGATTGAAGGATCTGGAGACCAGGTGGAAACCTACGAGCTGTCAGGAGGAGCAAAAATCAACCGAATCTTTCATGAACGCTTCCCCTTTGAGCTGGTCAAGGTAACACACACACACACACACACACACACACATATCCTGTATTACTGCAGTAAAGTCCTCCCTTCAGTACTACATGTTTGGTGCAATGCTGCTGGTCCAGATGTGTAACTTTAGATGACACAGCAGCATTCAGCAGCAGAAGACATGTTTTGTGTTGTTGCTGTTGGTTCAGCTCTGAGCCAGAACAACGCGGACCCCACACCGTCCCCGTTCACACCGTCCCCGTTCACACCGTTTATACGACCTCCCCTGTCATTCAGAATGGAGAGGCAGAGTAACAGAGGAACTTTCCCACCTTGGACAGACTGTAACAGGAGTGGAATTCAGCCACTGATTTTACAGCTGAGATAACCTGTGTGCTGTGTACTGTGTGTGTGTGTGTGTGTGTGTGTGTGTGTGTTTGTGTGCAGTTGGAGAGTGATGAAAAGACTCTTCGTAAAGAAATCAGCTATGCCATCAAGAACATCCATGGAATCAGGTGAGTGTAAACTGACAGTGTGTACAGGTATGTGTGCGTGCGTGTGTGAGTGTAGTACCTGAGTACTTGAGTGTAACCTGCCTCACCTGTGCTCTCTGCAGGACAGGTCTGTTCACACCTGACATGGCGTTTGAGACGATCGTGAAGCGTCTAATCGCTCAGATCAAAGAACCGTGTCAGAAATGTGTGGACATGGTGATCAGTGAGCTGGTCAACACTGTGAGACAGTGCACGCAGAAGGTAGTACTATTACTACACACAGTTTAACACAACATGACCAAGTACACATGGCTTTGACATGCTGCAGCTGTACTGTTTGTAGTTTTTTCTTTATTTATACTTTATTCTTTATTCTGTTTGACAGTTACATGTATGAGTCAGCAATGTCAGTCATTTTGCTGAATCATGACCTGAATGACAAGTGTTACTATAATCAACAGGAAGATAAAAAGCTGCATTAGTCGTTATTTTAACAGTGGCTCAGCCATTTGTGTCTAATGTCAACGTGTCTCTGACCTCACTGCTTCCTGTCTGCAGTTGGCTCAGTACCCGATGCTCCGAGAGGAGATGGAGAGAATCGTGACTCAGCACATCAGAGACCGAGAGAGTCGCACCAAAGACCAGGTGTGCCTGTCTGACCCACAGTACCTGTCTGTCTCTCAGAATCCATGTCACATAATTGTCATGATTGTGTTTCCCAGACTGACTTACTTATGTAAGTAGTGATATGCTGTATATGCATTCATAAACAAGCTGTAGTTGTCAAAAAATAACAAATATTTGTCATGTTAGCAGTGTGGCTCTGAGGATGTTGATGTCTGTCTGTCTCTACAGGTGATGTTGCTGATTGACATTGAGTTGGCCTATGTGAACACAAACCATGAAGACTTCATCGGCTTTGCAAAGTAAGAAAATCTGAACATGCACACACACAAACAGGAAATAAATTCTGGCAAAACAAAACACGCTAAAACTCTACCCCACATTACACGAAGGGGCCGTTCACACAGCGTGAACCTCAGCCACCTGCTGACCACAGGAAGTCAGTTGCTTCATAAATCACCTGATCTGAAAATGACAAGTTTAAATAAAACTGGATGTGAAAACTGATCTCAACTGTCTGTCTGCCTGCCTGTCTGCCTGCCTGCCTGTCTGCCTGCCTGTCAGCGCTCAGCAAAAGAGCAGTCAGATGAACAAGAAGAAAGCAGCAGGAAACCAGGTGAGTCAGTGCAGATATGAAGAAGGAACTGGAAGAACCGAATGAAAGATGAATGGAGACTCTCTTTATTCATATGTTCCTCTTTTCCTCTCACTATGTCTCACCATCCCTCTCTCTGCCTCTGTTGCCTTGGCAACCAGGACGAGATCATGGTGAGTGGTTCACTGTGTGTGTGTGGAGGGGGTATGTGTGTGTGGACGTGGATTCCTGTTGTTGTGGGGACAAAAATCTGTTCGCACAATCACACTGTGAGGACCGGCCTTACTTACTTACTTACCGGCAAAACTCAAGTCTTCACATGTAAATTGTTAAAAATTAGGGTGAAGAGTTAGGATTAGGTTGATGTTAGGGTTAGGCAGGTAATGTTTATTATTATGGTTATGTGGTGGTTAAGCATCCAGGAAATGAACGGAATGTCCCCAAAAGTGATGGAAACATGACTGCATGTGTGTGTGATCTGACAT